>NW_009940976.1:35125-52058 GCF_000696875.1 Nestor notabilis | reverse complement strand
ACTATAATTTTTTAAAATATTATTTAAATATTAATTTATTTAAGAATATATTCCTTCAACATTGTTTAATTTATTAAGTATTATTTAATTTTTCATTATTTGGATGTTCAAAAGGTTATCCTCAAGTAGAATAGTTTAAAGGTGATCAACTCAGAATTTTCAGAACTTTTGTAATTTGTTCAATATGATATAGTAATAATTTTTAATATCCTTAGATTTTTACTTTGTTGAAAAAAATGAAAATAACTTGATAATTTATTTAATAGTTTCTTTTTGTTCTCTTTTTCTTTTCCTTTCCCATTTCAGATAAAACTTCTGGGAAAGACAACAGGACAACCTTCTGACTGAGTGATGAAATACTAAGGTCAAATGTACTAGGTATTTTTTTTTTTTTTAGTGCAATACTAATGGAGGTTTAAGACTCCAGACTAGAATTCTTAAAAGCTCTGTATAGATCAAGACATTTTTGTAAAATAACATATCTAGACTCATTTTATGTAGATTTTCACGTCCAGATGTTATACTGGAATCCGAACAGCCGTAAGCATTAAGAGGTCACCAACTTTAACAGTAGCACAGTTTATAAAATTTCAGTAATTTATCATTATAAAAATGTATATTTTGTCAATATTTTGAAGCTATGAATCAGGGAACTTACTTCCACTTGAGAATGTGTTGAATTACAACATACGGCACCTTCCAGGGGAAGAAAAAAAAAACCAACCAACCCTAAACCACGATGCTTTACTTTTTTGTGTAAGCATTTCTACAGGTGGCAAACCAGAATGGAAATCTCTGAAAATTGCATATCACCATTTATCCTCTTCTCAGCTAAGCATTGTCATAAAAATAACATCTTGTAGATTCAGGTATTTTTCCTGGGGAAGGGTACTGTATCCATTCCTGACAGACACTGGCCTTTCAGCTGAGTTTCAGCAAAATCTTTATCCATTTTCTACATCTACAATCAGCCTTATGCAGTCATTGAACTCTTCCCCTTTGCCCTCTTTCTCAACTTAAATTACTTCTCTTAGATTTCTGGACCATATATTAGTCTCTCAGAATTATATCTGTATTTCCCTTTCAGTATTTCTCACATATCATTGTTAACGCTGAGCCTTCCATTCCCTTTTTATGTCCAATCTCTCAGTAAAATTGCATTGCCTTCTTCTCTATTACCATTAAGACATCTTTCCTCTCTTTACTTTAAATAATCATGCCAACAGGGATTAATCTGTTCTTAGATGTCTAGTGATAGTTTTAACACTTACTCGTTCATGTATGTATAGTTAAGAGCTCTGAAACTTCACATTCCAAGTGTTCAAATCCAATCTGCCCAAACAAATAATAATAAGAAAAATTATTACAGTTGGAAGCCTCCCAAAGTAAACTTGCAAATAAAAGTAACAGATGCAGAAATCACCCTAGCTGATTACACTTGAAATACAAAGGACAATTTATGACATCTCACCCCCTGTAAAAAATACAAGCTTTCATTCTGCTGGATGCTGTGTACTATCTCTGCAGTCTAACCCTGCACTCGTGCAGTCCTGGATGATGTCCAGCACAGCATTCTGGAACTAAATTCAGCTTTGTAAATCAGTTTATGTTCATGACTCACTCATTCACATTCTGTGGAAAAAAATTCGGAAGCGGGAGACTTTTCGAACGTACCACAAAACCTCAAGGTCTGTGATCTTCCTTGGCACATATGCATCCTCCTTCTGTGCTTTACACCACTGTGAAGACAGGTGAAATGTGGTCACAGCATCCTTCCCAGAAAGATACTGCTGTTTTTAAAGACGGAGAGTATTTGTATGCTCAGATTGCCTTCATAAGATAAATGTGCTTTTCACCGACGTGCACCCTGACCGGTAATTTGCATGCAGGGAGCTACCAAGTTACAAAACACTTTAGGCTCAACTTAGTCCATGGGTTAACATCAAGGTAGATACTATATTGGTTTCATTTTTTCCAATCAACTTCTAACAAACCATTTAAAAGATACTTATTTTTAAATAAACAACCTGTTACTGAAGCACTAAAATATCTTGGACTCGTATTGCTTTTAGAAAAAAATAAATATGAATAGACACATCGCCTGGAAGCTTATCTGGATTTAATCTCAAGTAAAATTAAAGTAAGCTAAATCAAAGGGGCTAAATCAAATTGGTTACATGCATTAGAGGAAGATGTAGAACTAATATGTACTTTCATTTCCAAACTATGAAAATAAATACAAATGTATGCTGTATGTAGAGTTTGAGCACTTACCAAAGGTAATTTCCAAAAATAAGCGAGTGAGTTTTCAAATACATATTAAGTTCATAGTAGTGTCATCTGTGGGAGAACTATAAAAATGTCTCACAGCACTTTTGTGTACTTGTTTGCAAGAGCAGACAGTGCAGCAATGAGATTTTTAATACTGCTGCAAGTATATATATTCAAATCAGTATTTTGTTCTTTTGAAAGATTAGTACTCAGTAATAGGTTACATTTTAGAGAATCCAAGCATTAGAAGTTCATCTATTCATTCAGTACATTACTGCATTAGATTTATACTATATTAAGTATAAGTTTACAATCATTCAGATTTTACAAATCTTTAGAGTAACAAGTCTTTAGCTATTGAAGATCTCCCAGTTAACATTTCCCTTTATTAATTACTTGTCATTGTTCTTTAAAACGTACAGGAAGTATATGCTTTAACTGTAGTTTATTTTGAAAAATACTTCTGAAATAGTTGTATTTATTTTGGTTACTGTAATTTAGTTTTTTTAGTAACTGTAACAATGATATGACAAAAAGCCCATAAACAACCTGCAGGTTAATAAAACTTCACCTTTCACAGCCCAGTCTTTCACTCTACCACCAGCCGTGGTCCTGCAGAACTGGGTGTGCGGGTTCCTAAACCGACATACTCTCTCTGAGGGCTTTCAAGTTGTGCATGCAGCTGCAGCCACCAGTGCTGCCAAGATTCTGGCTTCTTAGTCATAGGACAACTTCTTTGACCTGCTTTTAGCTTAGACTGAAGATCGTTTGTACCAAGGACTTCTCAAACAGCCAGCAATAAAAATCAATTCAGGAAAGCAAAAATAAATACATTACTAAATAAATTAAGAATTATCTTAGCCTCTGAGAAGAACATCAAGAGGAGGTTAGCTAAAGGCAAGCCAAAACCATTACATCTGCAGGAGACAGCTTGTTGCTGACATCACTGATTCTTTCTTCTCATTTAAATGGTATTATTCATTTGAATGGCATCACTTTAAGATGGTGATTAGTCTTCAGAGTAGCAAGGCCTGGTAAATGTCATCAAGCGTTACTGTTCTTTACAGGTTGTTTTAACATTGTTAATTGCTCAAGATGGGAAGAACTACATATACTCAAGACTATTCTACCTGATAACTCCTTACATTTACCAAATAGGTATGTATAGCTGTCAGAATGCTGTATCTTGGGAAGACATCATCCATAACTTCTATTACAGTTCTTACACAAAATGAAGCAACAGATAACCTACTAGAATTCTTGCTAGCTTTTCAAGAGAGTGAGAAATACTGCAAAGCTCAAAGAACGCCTCATGGAAAAGGCTTTAAAATATGAGACATAGAAAATCAAACATCCCACCATTAATGAAGTGTTAATTAAGGTTAAGTGCATTTGAAACAACCCCTACTGACAGTAAAACTGTTTTGTATGAAGTTCAAGAATTCTTCAGAGTTTAGACCCAATTGTGGTCTCTTAACTACGTTGTTCTTGCCATGGGAGTTTGCAACATAGTGAAATACCATACCAAAAAATAATTCTCACAAATACTTATGAGTCAGCACTTAAAATTTCCTTATTTATCACTGTACAGGAGAATCTGTAAAGAGGAAAACCAAAGGATACATAAAGGAAAAACATATAAAGGATTAGATCAACAATTGACTTTATAATCACTGTGAGCAGTACCTAAATCCTGAACTTAGACCCTAAAAACCCTCATTCGTTTGCCCCCAGTTCACAGGAGACAAGTTTCCAAAGTAAGTTTCTCTAACGTAAGATACATTTCTGCAAATGCCTGTAGTGCAGCACAACTATATGCCCGAAATCTGTCAAGATGCATAAACTGATGTCTTTATTTACCCTGTGAAGTAAAATCTGGTAGATACTCAGACGGTACTAACATCTTTATGCACAAAACACATGGAAAAGTTTCTCTCACTCCCTTCTGTTTGAGTTGTTATACTTTGAACGAAATAAGTAAATAAAATGCGTGTCAGAAATGGAGAATAGAGTATTCTAAAGTACTGTTGTTGCTTTTAAAATGGAAGACCTGTATTCCAGTACTATTTAATTCACTATCATGTTCTTGTAACATGTCAGCAGATATTAAAGAAGCGACTGAACAGTCCTGGGTGTTATTACTCACTATTATCTTTCAATTCTGGAGACTTGACAAGTGTGAGAATAAATTCTTTTAATCTAGTTCATGTGACTAATTCCTATTTTTCACTTTTGCCATACTTCTTTTATGTAGGATATGACAAGATTTGTTTTCTTTGAGTAAGAAAGTCTTATGGTTGTGAGTTGCAATTGTTCTATGATGAACAAAAAATCTCCACATCTTTCTGTATTTTTCCTGTGGTTTCATTGATTTGTAGGGTAAATTGACACAGCTAGAACTTGTTTATACTTACATTTCCATCTGCCTTGCTCAGCCTTGCCTGATGTGCACTGTATTGTTTTGGAGCATTTCTTGGTTTACAATACTAGCTGTTGATATGATTACTTAATAGTTTATACACTTCACTAAAAGCAATAAATTTCCATTTCCTAAGCTATCATCTTCTTGTTAGTCAGGTATAACCACTGACAGAATTCAGAGAAGAAAAATATTTTGAACAAAAAAGCCTCTTTACATAAACTTCAGTAGTTTAAAATCTGTTCAAGAGGTGAATAAGGCAGTAGTAATTTCTTTTATGCCAGTATTAGAAGTCTGATTTTTGTTTTTCCTTCAAACCATACAGGAAAATCAGAGGTCTAAATGGCAAAATGCTGCCACATTTATACACATATACATGTGTCTGCCAAGCATTCATCCCCAAGTTTATCAGTAATTTCATAGTATAAACTCAGGGTGAAACTCAGAGCAAGTTCCAATTAGACATCAGTACAGTATCACATACTCATCTTTGGCTGACTGTGATAACCTCTCCCTAAGTCCTGCTTTGTAATTGCACTCTATGTAGTAAAACTGCCAGAAGTCAGTTCAAAACTTGATGGTACAGCTGCCATGTTTTGGACATTTTAGCCAATTTGCGTGAGCACTGTATCTACCACTAATGTTACAAACGAGGCTTTCTTGAAATAACTTTTGCAAGAATTTATACAAACCAAGAGCACGTTACTGTAGTGCTTGATGTGAAAGAATGAAACACACCCATATTCGCAGTGCTTATCAGCAGTGCTGTATCATTGACACCATTTATTCTGATGTTTATATGGTGATGAATGTTTAACTTGTTTCTCCAGATGTGCGAAAAAGGTTAAAAATCCATCTTCATCTTTTTAGTTCTTGTCATACAGTTTGAATACTAAAGAAAATACAATATCCTCAGGGAAGGGGGAGAGTTGGAGTTACAAGAGCTACCCATTCCCTTAGAAATCTTCAAAAATACTTAATTCTAGTTTGTGTAAGATATGAGATATACACATAGCCCATGAATCTACTTTAAGTCTTATTTGCGTTTTTTCTGATGAAGCTGTTGGCTAAATAAGCTGAAATGAAGAAAAACATAATTGTCTTCCAAAGTCAAAACCAATGCTCTGGAATTGATGACAGCTATTCCATTCTACCTCTAGAATTCTGATAAATACTCTTTTATTTCCAGATTATGCCAAATATGCATTCTGACAGAGATCTAAACTCTCTTTCATTCTATAATATATAGAAAAATCAATGTTAAACCATATTCTTTAGAGATGCTTAACTACAGATAAGACAGAGAACACTGCAAGTTTTTCATATAACTCAATAAAATAATGCTTCCAATGCTATTTATGTATTTAATAAATTTTCAATGAATGAAAAAATAAATAGTTAATGGCTGAGGCATTGAAAAATTAACAAAAAAAAAAAAAAGGGCTTTTTGATCTTGCACAAGCTGTTTCAGACCAGCATTAGGATGTTTTCTAAACAGTCCATAAAAAATAGACTAATTCCATGACAAGATGCAAACAAGAGACATCTGTTTCACTGCAGACTTTGATGGGAATTAAAAATGCTTGAAGTGCTGCACTACCAGGTATTAAGATCTGGTACCAGCACTGGTATCCAGCACCTCATCATATATCATATATAGCTCATATATAGTATACAGTTTATATGTAGTCTGATCTCTTGCAACATTAACAACACAGCCTCTGGCCATCTTTTCTGATCCATTTCTAACCTTTTCCCACATCTACGCTTTCTGTGAGAAGCACCAATATCTTCACAAGAGCAGAGCAACAATCTACTTTCTGGCTCAATTAGATTCATGCATCCTTCCATAAAGAATCTCAAAACCCCACAGTAGGATCTGTACACATCCTACTAAGAAGCAAAGTTCTTCCTTTATTACGAAACCTTACAGATAGTTTACCTTCGAAGCCTAACTCAAATGCCTGACTAGCTTCTTACACAATCCCAAGACTGCAAGAAGATAATCGCTTCCAACAAAATCCACATCATAGCCCGGTTGTTGAAAGGGGAATGGTTGCCTTTGAAAGACAGCAGGAAAGACAGTGATTTACTATTTGAAATGAATAATCCCTTCAAAGTATATAAGATATTTTCTAAATATCTTTAAAAACAGCTAGATTCCTACACATACATATTTAGATAATCAAGGAAGCTTGTATAATATAGCTATATATATATAAAAATAAAATGTATATATGTGTATATACAAATAAAGTATAAATATTTGTATATACATGTGTATATTTGTATACAGTGTGTGCATATGTAAGTAGATAGGGTAAAAATATCAGAGATCTGAGTTTCAAACCAAAGGAAAATGTGGGGGAAAGCTGTTGTTTTGAACTGTTTCCTATTTTGTTAGATAAAATATAATTACAGATAGAAAAAAAAATTTATCAGGAATGCAAAGTATCTCCTTCCAAATGTCATAATTTCCTTACGATAAGGATGGCAAGATTTTACCCTGAGCAATGAAATGAGCTTTTATTCTCGGTCTTTGAGATTATTAATCTTGCTCTGATACTGTTGCAATTCCCAAACCTTTTCAGTCATGTCCCATGGTTCACCATCTCCTCCCGGTACATATTATGAATGATTTAGAGAAGAAATATTTTTTTACCTACTATTATACAACCAGTAAGAGAACAATATATTAAGCTTTTTTTTTTTTTTTAAGAAAATATATTTTATGCAGTATTACTGGAAGTTTATTTTATGTTAAATGTTATATCAAGTCTCTGAGTTTCTCTCACCTTTTAGCTTCAGCACTTAATTTCATAAGCAGGCACTGTACAGGGATTTATGTCCCACCATTGTCTCTTTAGTCAACGGCTGATTCCCTGTTTACTATCAAAACTGAGACTGACTGCTGTTTGACCCTGGATCATACCAGAACCAGTGTCATGGCACTCAGCCTCATGTTTGCTTTTTCTGTATTCCATAGTAGCAAGACGTCATGAAGAAGGCCTGAATGTGGCATCGCATATTTTCTCTCCTAATAAAGCAGCAGAGTCTCAGAATTGAGATCAGTGATTCAGAACTTCAGATATTTACATTGCAGGACTGCTATTTAGCACCTCCTTTAATCAGGCTCACCTTCTTTTTGAAGAGCTGTGATAATGAAAATATCAATCTTCTACCTACAGCTTCTCCCAATTTGAAACAATTATTAAGCCACAAAGATCAAACTCTCAGTTCTGTTCTCTTAATAGCAATTTTCTAAATTCATGCAGGTGGATGAGGAAAAAGGGCTCTGCTGAATGTAGTTTTATCTTTCTAATTTTGTTTTAGGTACTAGCTGGACACTAGTTACAACTGAAGACTGAAAGTTATGCCGTTGGGCATTAAAGTCTCATTAAAATGGCTGAATTATCATGATTATATAGGGCACAGATGCATTGACAAATTAATAAGTAATCTCCGTTCCTTTCAGAAAATGGCAGTCTGTACAAATATTTCTGAGCTCATTGACTTCCCAAGTACAGACTTGTATAGTAGTTGCTTACACAGAATATATAATTCCAGCCATCTTTCCACACGACATGTTAAAATCTATAAACTGGTGGATGAAACAGGAAACAAGATTACTTTGGATCAAAGCCCTCAACGTTTTTCTCTGTGGTAGGAATGTAGGAAAATTACATGATGTTATACCCCATTCATTCGTATAACATTTGCACAGCAGTCAAGTAACTGCTTATTCCCAAGTGAAAGACTGTGCCAACAACTTTTTTTTTTTTTTTTTTTACATTTGAGCTAAGGAAAGGTACATCTCAATTTTTTCAAATGCAGCACACTAATCATATACACAAATCTTTACATCACCAAGAGTCATGACTTGTCAGGTTCCCAAATGAGCTGAGACAAGCCAAAGCCCTGGAAGTGGTACAGAAGCTGGAGGGGACAACTGCTTTTCCAGCACCCCAAAACAGGTCCAGACCTGTAACCAAGAGTAACCTCAGCCTTGTGCACCTCTGCCACTACCTTCTACTAGTGCCATTCATATGCTGCACTAAGGGCAGGAGAACTTCCCTTAAAACCCAAGACTCCCAAGGTTCGCATATGGAGCATTCCAGCAGTGTGTGCTTACAGCCCAGAAAGCCAACCATATCCGGGGCTGCCCCAAAAGAAATGTGACCAGCAGGTCGAGGGAGGTGATCCTGCCCCTCTACTCTGCTCTCGTGAGGCCTCACTTGGAGTATCGTGTACAGTTCTGGTGCTCTCAACATAAAAAGGACATGGAGCTGCTGGAGCAAGTCCAGAGGAGGGCCACGAGGATCAAAGAGGGCTGAAGTACCTCCCTTATGAAGATAGGCTGAGAAAGTTGGGGCTGTTCAGCCTGGAGAAGACTGCATGGAGACCTCATAGCAGCCTTCCAGTATCTTAAGGGTGACTACAAGGATATTGGGGAGGGACTCTTCGTTAGGGACTGTAGTGGTAGGACAAGGGGTAATGGGTTTAAACTTAAATAGGGGAAGTTCAGGTTAGATATAAGGAAGAAGTTCTTCACAGTGAGGGTGGTGAGGCACTGGAATGGGTTGCCCAAGGAAGTTGTGAATGCTCCAACCCTGGTGGTGTTCAAGGCCAGGCTGGACAGAGCCTTGGGCAACATAGTTTAGTGTGAGGTGTCACTGTTCATGGCAGGGGGTAGGAACTAGATGATCTTAAGGTCCTTTCCAACCCAAACCATTCTATGATTCTATGATTCCAACAATAATTGATTCAAATATAAAATAGAAATTAATAAGAAGAAATTACAGACCTATTTTGTTTACTTTTCCTAAGAGGAGTTATGCTGCTTGGCATGGAAAAAACAGTACCGATTCCATACCTGTAGAATGACTGCATAGGTTCTAATCCATATAAAATATGTAATGTAATAATAATAGTTCTTCTATTTAAAGACTGAAAACCAATCTGTCAAATATTGTGTGTTTATCGTACAAGAGCTTTTTATTTTAAGTTAGATTCATATTTGACACTTCTGCATCACTTAAAATGCATTCCAAAAAAGATTCATATTTGACACTTCTGCATCAGTTAAAATGCATTCCAAAAATTTTTTTAATAGTAAGCCTAGGAGTACTAATTAGGCATCATTCACCATTACCAAACATGTTTTACTCAATATATGGAATAGAAAATAACTGTGCAATCTCATTTTTAGGCTTATAGTATTTAAAAACATTTGACTTCTTAAAAAATCTGCCAATGAGATCTGATACGGCAATAGTAGTCTGACCCAGATATGTGCTAAGCTGTCTCTAGAGAAACCTTCTAATTGGACAAAGCATTTAACACAGCAGTAGGAAATCCAAATCAGACATCCAAAAACTCAGTTACATGTTATTACAACATTTATTCATTTTCACTGCTTCACTCTAGAATACTCAACCCACTAACTCCACAGACCATCTTTTGTACTATCAGGTGAAGTCAGCTTTTCATGTTATATGAATAATGACATTTTCCCCTGTTAGTAGAATATGCAGAAGTTGGTAGAAGGTGATTTCTGAGACTAAACATAGATATTTCTTGCTCTTTTAGACACCATGCATACTTGACACTTCAGGGCTGTCAGGTATAAACACAAGGCCTACAGGAGATCAGGATTAACTTGAACATCTAAAATGCCACTGGATATCTCTCTCTCTCCCCACCTAGACTAAAAACCCTGAAGTTTCACTTACTCAACCATTTTTGATACTTTAATTTCATTTTTTCTGTTTGAGATATTTAATTATTCAATTATGTTACTTAATTTAGATTTTGCTAAAATTCTACTACATTCTTATCCTAAGCTGGGTTCAGTAAGAGTTTTGATATTGCTTCATCTCCATAGTACTTGCTAAGCTTCCAGATTGCTGAGTAGTCTAAGCAACCACGCTATTATTTTATGCATATACAAAGACACCCCTTGTGGGAGATACATATTATAAGAATACTCTCTTACAAAATTTCTCATATTAACAACCTTCCCTGCATCTGACTCTAATCCCATGACTAAGAATATTTGGAGTCTATTCCATCATTGTTTGTATCTCCTGTTACACCTGAGAAGGCATTTGATCTCATACAATATGCAGCAGTTGTTATTGTTCTAGAAACTGCCTCTATTGGCTTTTCTGTGTGAATGGTTTCTGAAAATTATGATGGTTGAATTTGTGGTCAAGTCAGTCATTCTGAGAAAGCTTATAAAATCCCGAGAGACTTGCAAAGAACAATCAATCCCTACATCAGGAAGCAAAAAGGAAGTGCCAACCCAGTGGAAATTTATTTATTACACGTTTGAAGTCTGCTGAAATAACAAAACACTGGACTTAACAGTCAAACAGGGCATACACAAAGGCAATGGAATTAAATCTTATTTTCAACAAGGGAATGGTGTTCAAGTAATTATTAAAAATGTATTTTTTTCCAGTCTCTCCTGTAAAAGTTGAAAGAAAAAGTAAATGTGATCATATAAATTACATTAGGCATCACCGAGAAACTTTCCTTGAACTATATCCTTGCAGGAAATTGGCTAAATGTAGCCCCTTGGCGCCAAGGAGGTCATGAGCTCTGCGTCAGTGCTAATTCATTTTTTGTGACTGCATTGTGTTGGGAAATCCTGATTCCCAGTGCTGAAGTGTAAAGCAAGACTTTGAAGTCTATAGGCTTATGCATATGATATGCCAAACATGAACGAAATTTCATTTCCTTAAACCTGTAAAGAGTGTATGAACACAGATAATGTTCCATAACTCAGTAATTACTTTCTTTTGCAAAAGTTCCAGACAATTTTCTCTTCTGAAATAAAAATTACATTTGGAATGAAATTACCTAATATAATGCAATATTCTCTCCAAGAATCAAGAATCAGTCAATGGCAAACAGGTAGTCACAAAAAAAAAAAAACAAAAACAAAACAAAAAACAACTGATTCATATTTACAAGAAGGCTACAAAAATAATCTGATCCAAGTGTGAGTACAATAGAGACGAAATACCCAACCAACAGGCTTTGCCTCCAAGACAGAACTTCCATTTAAGCCACAACTTCTGCTAAATAAAAGACAAGTTTGAATGTAAGTCTTCAGATGTTGAAAATAGGTAAATATATCCCAGCAATTAAACACCACTGTTAAAAATCTGCAAACTGTGTTCTCCAGATAAAATGGTAGAAGAATAAATATGACAAAGAAGGACCATGGTAAAATATGCTTGAAGGTAAGGGTTCATTGCGCATATAGCATGCATCCCCCAGCAGGCAAACTGCAGCACTCTGCACTAGCACTCACTTTTTAGTGTGCCAAGCTTTAGGTTATGCAGCATATGTTGCAGCTGTATTTAATAAAATCAGGATCATTTTGGAATGTTTCATTTCAGAGAGAAAAAGGTAATACTCTTTTCATCCAATACACAAGCACCCTGTCTGTATAGTAACAAACTAAACTTCAGGACATTGTACAACTGCTTTACAGAATTTCAAGTCTTTGCAGACACTCCTTGAAGAGTCTCATCAGCTTTTCTGCTCCTTCACCTGCTCCATGCATCACTGTCATTTGTTTGTCTAGCCAGATCTGTGCTGAACTACTTCTAATCTAAGCTCAGACTCCTCTATAAAAGGGGAAATGAAAGTCAGTTTTCACTGTGTAAACACTGCAGGTGGAGCTTTGCACTCACTGTCATCCACAAAGCAGACTCCTGAAGTGACTTTTGTTGAATTTGGAATAAAGTTGGCTTAAGCAATAGAGCTTTTCATAGTACTGAAATGCTGTGGCAGGGAGAGCAGTAGGACACACAGTTCTTAGGGTTAGGACATATATGAATCATAAGCAATGGGGAGGGTTAACCCCCAAAACACATATTTACTGTCCAAGTTACTTGAGGGGACGAAGTACATTTCTCTACAATGGCAAATACAATTTGGGGTGATGGTAGGGAAGAATTTGACTCCTGATCACATACAGGAGGTGATTGATGTCCTTCTTTCCCTTGTGTGGTACTTCCATATTGACAGGCAGATTGCCACAGTTTGAGACAGACTGAACATGAACTCCTGCAACCCCAGGGCTTTCCCTGTGTGAAATCACTGGAGTCAGTACAAATTTTCATTTGAATGCAACTAAACCAAACTCCGCTACTGAAAACTGTACAGCAGCTAGGTGTTTAACATAAATATCTCTCTACCCAAGTACAGCACCAGCAGAGATATAAGTTCTTTTCTGTAGCCTAATTGCGGGGTCTGTACTCATCCCCCATTTTTTTTGGACTCTTCCTGGTTTCATGCCCTGCCACCACATACATGTTAAGAAGGGAAAATTTTACCACAGTCTCTTGACACTGGCTTTATTCTATTTGGTTTCCATACAAGATCCACATTATGCTTTTTTGGAATTCACGTGAACTATTAGATTTACAACACGTTTTAAGGTAGTATCTGTAAGAGAGATTATAGTATAGCCAGTGTGGCAGTGAAAACAATTCAGATGATGTCTGCAAAGAAGAATCAAAGTCTAACAACATGTTTTGCATGATTATGGTGTCAATACAGATCCCTTTTAAAATAGAAATAAGCTAAATTATCATCCAGAGTTTGCCTTCGTTTAAATAGATGACATAAGATGTTTATGTTATAACCATAAGGCTTACAAGCTTATCAATAAAGAATGCACTTCAAAGATGTATGAATTAGGAAATCATCAAAGTTTACTGAGTCATTTCAGAGTCCATCTATTTTCTGTTTAATACTTCCAGACATGTAATTTTATAACCACCTGGTAGCATAGCCAAGAGATTTTCTAGTGAAAGCATCAAGACAAACAGACCAACCAAGAGATGGTTTTGTTACTGACTGGTCTTCTTCTGTCTACCTGAGAAAGGCAAAAATGTATGTTCAGAGAAAGTAGTGTAAATATTTTTATAAGACTTACAATATGAATCATTCCAAGAAAGGAAGGAGGGACAGAAAGGATGAAAGAAAAAGATGGGAGGCATACCAGCCATTAGTTAAAATGTTATGAGAGCTTTTGCTGGCCAGTCCTCTAGCCTTTCCTGTCTCTGAATACGTTCAGTCAACAGTAGCTAATATCTCTTGGGGAGGAGGGGAGAGGGGAAACAAAATTTGTCTCCAGTTTCTTGTGAAAAAGAAACAGTAGTTCAGGGCTGTTGGCTTTTTTCCGCAGAGCCACTTGAAATGGGAGGTAAATTTTGCCTTTGGAAAGCAGAGTTTCTCCAACCTCCCTGAAACAAGAGTTCCTCACTGCAGTCAGTGCAGTAACTTGAAATAATAACCAGTGTTTATTTATAATGAATTCTAATGCAGGCTTTACCCCCTCTCCAGGCCTCATTGATTAGTTCCTGCTTTAAAAAGAGTAGTTGTGCAGCTCCTGTATTTTGAGGGCCAGAGACCTTTTTTCAGCCCTACAAATGAGAACACTGTGAAGACAGGTTGGTACAGCAGGCAAGCAAGAAGCCATTTACTAATACTTTGCATCCTATTAGTAGTCCAAGAAACACCTTCAGGACGCATTGTGTTACAGTAGTAAAGGCATGGCTAATCATTTTATGTATCTTCGCATAGGACATGCCTTATGATGAGAAACAAACCTACTAGTTTATGTAGCACCCCTCTACAAGGGAAGGAACGTTCCCTCCAGGGAACTCCCTCCAGGCATCAGGTTTCATCCCACAATCAAAGTGATCCAGCAAAGAAGAAGTTTGGGAGCCCACTGAACAAAAACTCTTGCTCCCCTACCACAAAAAAAGCTATAAAAGACTCCACTACTCAAGTGGAGAGTTTAGAGTGTTTTATATTAAACACAAACCTCAATGACTGCAGTTGACACAGAAGGTATATGCATTATGTTTGAACAGTATTAGGTAGGGAGATTAGGAAATACTTTATCACATAACCTTTGATAAGATAACTTCTAATTCTGGTAACACTAGTTTAGGAAGATACATCTTTGATGAACTTAAGTTGTACAATTTTCTTAAGACTTGCTACCTGACCATACTTAGTAATTCTTATCATTTCTTGCTATACACTGAATGTATATGTATATATGTACATATGTATTTGCTTTTGCCATTCACAGACCCAATAAGTATTTTAAATATGAGTATTATTTGACATATACATATTCACACTGAAGAAATAACACACATACACATTTTGTAAGGGGCATTTAAGCATGCAGCAGTGCTGCAATGAGGCTTTACACAAATAATGCTTTGCTCCCCCAGACTTACAGTAAAGTGTTTATTCTCCTTTAAATAGTATATACAATTTGAAACCTAAGCATAATGTGCCTCTTCAAGTTAACCACTATACTAAAGGGCTGCCACACACACATATAGTAGGTCAGACAAAATGCACATTAGGTGTTGTCCCACATCCCAAGGATGTTATCTGACGTGTTAACATTACAGTTTTTCTTTTTATTAGTCCCTGGAGTTGCATTAATTTTGACAGCTGCTAAAATTGTTTTCCTGCATTTTAACTGCTCCAAGACAATCATCATAAAGGGGCAAATCCTGCTTGGCTTCATAACGGAGAAACACTTTGCACAAGCGTTTTAAAACATGATGAAAACAAAGTGATTGTTAAGACTTTATGGTTTGTTTAGGTTTTTCTTTCCATTCAAAGCAAGGCAAAGTACCCAAGCAGTGATCTTTATCCCTCTCTTTTCCCCTTGACATTTAGAAGGTAACTCCCTAAGCACTGACCTTTAAAATGACATAACCTGACAGCCGCTAAACTGTAAGGATAAGCTAATAAGCATTTGTTTAATTAAACTTTTTCTAAAGACAAGTACAAAATCAAATTGCTAATGTATTTAAACAAATCTCTTTTGAAGCAATTTCTTACCCTTAAAATTTAAATTATATTTAAAGTGAATATGCATATATTTTAAAGGTAATTAGGAGCTACCTTTTGTGCTGCTGCTTCTCCAAAATGTGTGTTGTCTTGTCTTTTCCATGCATCTCATACATACTATGTGATAAATGTTGGAAAAGCCCCAAGAAGAATATAAAAATCCCAGCAGTAGACCTTTTGTTTTTGAAAGTGAATAAAATGAGAAGAGCAAGGAGAAAGAAGTACTGCAAAGGATGCTGTCATTGCAAGAAAAGGAGCAGCACATTAGCCAAGACAGCTTGTGGTATGTATTTCAAGGGAGAAAATGAGAAGACATTAATCCTTCCAAAGAAACAACCATCCTTTCAGATAAAACAGCAAGAAGGAAATGTGATCTAAAATGTGGTTAATGAAACTAAGCATCTGAAGTACTATCATATGCAAAGCTATACACTGACATTTATTTATTTCAGGTAAAGTATTCCTTAGAATCATTATCTAGAAGTAAATCTAGAAGTGAGTTTCACAGGCCAGAATCTAAAGATGTTGCATATGCTATAAGAGTTCCTACTTTGCCTCCCATTTTCACCCCATGGAAATATTCAGAATACTGATATTTATGTGTGAGCTCAGGCTGGTTTCACAGAAATTACAATCTTACTTATGAGCAATCTCTACATGAAATGCACCTTTCAAAGCTTGCAGACATTCTGAAAACAATTTATAATATGAAGTCTATTACTTACTTCCAGCTTCTTAATATCCAGAAATGCAATTATCCTTGTAGGAGTGTCCAAAAAGGACACAATTCCATGTATAATATTGAATTGGTTTTGTGTGGTGAGGTTTTGGTAGCAGGGGAGGAGGTGTCTAGAGGAAGGAGGGAGGGGGCGCGGAGGGGGCACAGTGGTGGCTTCTGTGAGAAGCTGCCAGAAGCTTCCCCCTTGCCCAATAGAGCCAATGCCAGCTGGATCCAAGACAGACCTGCTGCTGGCCAAGGCTGAGCCCTATCAGCGATGGTGGTAGTGCCTCTGGGATAAGTTATTTAAGAAGTGGGGAAAGCTACTGCACAGGAGCAATTGCAGCCAGAGAAAGGAGCAGGCTCCTGGCAGGACCTGTGGTCCTGTGGAGAGAGCAGCCCAGGCTGGAGCAGGTTTTCTGACAGGACTTGTGACCCTGCAGGGGACTCACACTGGAGCAGTCCGTGCCTGAAGGATGCACCCTGTGGAAGGGACCTACACTGGAGCAGTTTGTGAAGAACTATCTGCTGTGAGAGAGACCCCACTCTGGACCGAGGGAAGAGTGTGAGGAGTCTTCCCTCTGAGGAGGAAGGAGCAGCAGAGAAAACATGATGAACTA
>NW_009940976.1:0-35086 GCF_000696875.1 Nestor notabilis | reverse complement strand
GAGGTAGGGAAAATTGGGAGTGAAGTTTAGCCCAGGAAGAGGGGAGGGGAGATGGGGGTGGGGTGGGGGAAGGTATTTTTAAGACTTGGTTTTATTTCTCATTTTCCTACTCTGATTTGATTGGTAATATACCTAACTAATTTCCCCAAGTTTTGCCTGTGTTGTCCATGACAGTAATTGGTGAGCGATCTCTCCCTGCCCTTGCCTCAACCCATGAACCTTTCGTTATATTTTCTCTCCCCTATGGAGGGGAGTGACAGAACAGCTTTGGTGGGATACTGGGATCAACTCAACACACATTTATTTGCAGTAAGTGAAACTTCATATGCTTCCTCAACTGTACCAAATACACCAAGTTCCCTTCCTTGCTTGTAGCAATCTGTTCTTTGAGGAGCAAAGAAAGAATCTGAAAAAGCTAGTCAGAGAAGAAAAATCTACCAAATCTCTGCTTGTACCTATTCTGCTAAGTAAAAAGTGAGACCTTCATCAGCACTATTTGTTAAAGACAGTAAGTGAAATTTGAATCTTTCCAATAAAGAGGAGGAAGGAGTTACAAAAAACATGTAACATGTAAAAGATTGTACACGACAATACTGATTACATGCAGACTGATGGGAAATGTTGTTCAATTCTGACAAAAGCTGATCAATTTTGTATTTTTATTTAACCAAAAATACTCCTTGAAACTTACATAAATTATTTCACCTACCAGCTAAATTATGTTCTTAGTTACATATTGAAACATTGTGATGGCATCAAGGTAGTGACACTAAACAGCAATGTGGAGAAGTTATCTGCAGGTGACATAACCTCATGCTAGCAACATAGTGGAGTTAACGGGACATGTCTACTACATCGGTTGCTCTGTCTAGGTGCATTTCTCACCCCACAGCTGATTTCCATTGAAATGAAGTCTCAAGGCAAAATTTTACTTTATTTCACTCTTAGGAGAGTGAAATAGGGAGACTCATAGGAAAAAGGGCTAGAATTGCCCTCTTCACCTCTGTGACTTCATGAAGAAGTAATTCTGCATGCTCCCTTGCAAAATGCTGTTATTCTTAGTTCACGCCTTTGTCACAGTGTAACCTTACTGAACATTTACGTACAAAACCCCTCAACACCACCTTAACAGTCACGTCCTGAGATATTGTCATCTTATGGTAGAATTGAAGGCAGAGTCAAAAAAGACCTAGTAGCTATTTTAAAAGGCTTTTCTTTAACAGCTCACTTAAAGGCATTTCCTGCCATTGTGTTTTGAAATCTCTGTCAACCATCCGTTGTTCTTCAGGGTCTGGGTTGACAGCATAATTTTTTAATGTGCCCAGATTTGAGTGTCACATTCCATTTTCAATGACGTTTAGGTAGTGTTCAAATGCATAACTTTCAGAATTAAGATTTCAGCTCTTGTATGACTTTGAAACTGGTTTTATGGAGTGTTACATGGCTACGAAGCATAAGCCATGAAGAACAAATGACCTGTTTTGCAAGGGTCAGCAACCTAGTGTAGAATTTTAGTAGGTTCAGGTCATTTTTTCCAGCTCCATAGTATAGCTTCATGCATGTGTATTTTTCACAACAAGTACTTCATAAATTCCTCCCATACTTATATTGAGCTAAACTAGCCTCTTTGCAAATTTGGATTTTTTTTCCCCATACTGTCTAATTCAGAAAACATATTGCAGCTCCAATGCACTACTGGAGGATCATGTTTGCATTGCAAGTTTTATAAAGGACATCAAGTTATTCAAAACAGTTAGAGTCACTTAAATCAATAACTACATGAAGGTTGTTCGGGCTCCTGAGGACAGCAAGGTTGATTTTAAAGTATCAAAGATGTTTTATCTTTAATCAATAAATAAGATTTAGCAAGGAGTTAAATACATCAACAATTGTTCATATAAATCAAAATCTCTCAAGAAACATGTCTATATTTTTCTGTGACTTGGACTGAAACTGTCTTTATTATAATGAACCGAAGAAATGCATGAAACACGATGCAAACCAGTCAGGAAATTTGAAGTCAACCAAAGCTCCTATATTATTTCATTTTGCAGGTCTTAAGGAGTCTTTTTCCTCTCTACCTCTCCCCTCCTCTTTCTTCTCAGAGGAATATGTACCTGCTGGTTTATAATGACTGTTTTATAATGACTGTTTTATACGATTGGGAATTAACTTGGATGTAGCTATTTTCAGCTGGGAATTTAAGAGTAGATACATGTTGCTTCTTCTTCTAATGTTTAGTCCTAGAAAATACTAGTTTAATATCCGATTATAAAATTACTCTGGATGTATCACCCACAGTGTTATTCTGCATGAAACTGCTTGTACATCTGAAGTGTATACCATCATATCCTAGACATAGAGATTGATCCACAACATAAGAATACCTCTTTCTGCTTTCTTACAGTTTACCTTAGTTTATTTTTAAACAGACTACGTATTTTCTCATATCCAGACCCATGGCCATATGAGGGGCTTAGAACTTGCCATTTTGGATTATCTGCAATATAATCATGTCAAAGCATCTATGAATGTCTTTAAGTTTTGTTGCTACTGCCAGGCATTATGGTTAGAGTTTAAAGTCTGTCATTCTCCCCAACATCACTTTGCACTTCAGTACAACTTTTTAATTTTTTATTTTTTCAATCTAATATTCATAAAAGACTCCATGAACTGTTGACAACATAGTATTGACAACATGCAAGAATATCTAGCAATATCCTTCTTCATTTCCATGTGATAAATTATCTTGTTCTTTTAAAAATATCTTGTGGGTTTTTTTATCCATACATATCTCAAATTCTATTCCACTTGATTTAAACTGGTAATCTGCACTTACAAAATATCATAGGTAAGAGAATAGACTATATATATTATGTGGACTGAAAACACAGGCAGGAACAAGGAAAAAGAGTAGAAGGATTCTATAAGTGCCTTCAAGATAGTCTCTATTACATTCCCATATGTTAAGGTGTGGATCCCCTACACTCATAATTCTCAAACTGAAAAAATTGAAAACATAAAGAAATCATTATATAAACCACGATAGAGATTCCATAATCCTCTAAGCAATCTATTAATCTACTTTTACCTTTTATAATTTTCTGTCTTGCCTTATTTTTCTGTGTTGCAATTTGGAGCCAACTGATTCCTTTGTTATCAATTCTGAATGCAAGAAAAAGATTCTTTTCAAGGAGTTTTTTCCACCATAATTACTGATACACCATCCAACCCCATCTATTTTTTTTTTTTAATTCTAAACCACACGAAGTCCATCTATTTTTCTTCATGGAATCATGCCTTCTAAAATCATGTTTACATCTTTCTAACCTAGTTTAAAGCAGAAGGACTAACGTACTTTACATATGACCCTTCCCTTCATATTCCCCAGTAGGCCATAGATGACAGATGATAGGCAATTGAAGGATACCATTCAACATATTCCCATTGCATCAGTGAATTATTTCATCTCATAATGCTAGAAAATCCAGGTGCTGATTTGGTTATTATTTTACTTGCTCCTTGCCACCTATTTTTGATTAAGTAATTCTCATGATTCTAAGTAATTACACACAGTAAATCCCAGACAGCCTACACTGATTCTGAAAACAAATACTAAAATTGCATATCTGCTATTAATCGTTAATTTTCCTTCTACGTATTTTAAGATTTAATTTCCATTATGCATCCTGTAAAAAGAAGATACTATGGAAATTTGAAGAATCACCACAGAAACACAGTCTGAAACAGTAAACAATGAATAAAGAAATTAGTATGATCCTTATAAGTCTCTTCAAACTCAAGATATTCTATGATAATAATTTTGTATCTTATAAATGCAATTTGGTTTTATTTCTCAGATCTACAGTATAAGGACAATAAAGACCAAGATTTTTAAAAGAGTTTATGGCTTTTTCACATTTTGTCACACATTTAAAGGTATCTCAAAATAGTAAAACCCAAAATCTCTTCACATACATAGAAGTAATATTAAAATTATTTTAAAACAGGACATTAGAGAACCAGAGTCATCTAAACCACTCCATTTACATCATAAAATGTTGCATACATTTGTTTTATAGGTTTGACCTAATATGCCTTCAATTTTTATTTTTTTTAAATAAAATTCTCATGAATTCCAGACTATTTTTCCACCTCAAAGAATCTACTTCCTTTAGAAGGACATAAAATAAGGGATGGAATAGACTACAAGTAATGCAGTTGTATTTTGTTTTTCACTTTATTATTCCTTCATCAATATAAGGACTTTCAGTTCAGGGAAAACAAGAAAATAAAATCATACTATGGAGTACTAACAATTATGTATTTCCTACAATGCAATGCAGTCACTCAAAATATTTGCTTTGGAAGAGGAGTTGTTTTTTCCTCACAATACTGGTTTATTCTATTTGATCCTGCAGGAGAAGACACAGACGTTTTGTTTATGATCAAACCTGTGGGTGGGGAGGACTGTACTGTCGTACATTTATCATTACACATACGGTTATATTTCAGAACAATTTAAGACAAACTATTCTGGTTGATTGTTATGGATGATAGGAAGAAAGTGGTTAAGAAGGAATATGTGCTGCTTTCTTCTTCCTGTTCACTGAGGACTTTCTAACAATACTAAAATCCCACTGAAAGCAAGAAGTAAAACATAAATAGTAAAGCTAAAACACCCCCATTCAAGTCTTCTCTGGAGTACAAAATTGAGTTAAGTACTGACAAATCTAAAACCTTACAATTGCCCAGAAGCAAATTCCTCTAGAAACAGTTCCTACTGAAGAGAACATGCTTTTTTCTGAACTAAGCTCTAAAGCCAGCTCCTAAGTTCATAAGTGAGATGTTGGCCTAAATAAAGTCCAACTGTTCCTCCTTTTCATGGAAGTCCAAGGGAAGCAAAAATAAAAATCAGTCGGAAATAGCGCACACAACTTGGTTGAAAGCAGAGCACTGCTAAGTAAACCTTCAGAGCCACTTTGTAAACAGCCAGAAACATCCAGGCAGATTTCTGTAAACAGCCAAGTCACGCACCAGCTGAAGACGGCAGCCTTCTATGGAAGCCTTTGGTTGATGTTTAACAGGGTTACATTTTAAACCAGCAAATAGTCACAGCTATTATCACTGCAGTTTGTTTGCACAAAGCAGAAAACTATTCAAAAAATATGCTACAGCCTGTTATGATTTGGTGATGACATTTCAGAGTTTGACAGGACAGAATAAATTGAAGAGAAAAATTGATAGATCTCCTCCTAAAATACGAGAGGCCAATTTATGCAAGGTCCATCCTTAATCCTCATGCATAAGCAGAAAAATTTAAATTCACCTTAAATTTACAAGTTTCAACTCAGTGCAACAGACAAATACAAATATTTATGCCTTCCTTGTTTGCTTCTTTCTACTTTACCATTTACACTCCTATTAACATACTTCAAGAAGGAATTAAGCTGATCACGTGAGTGATTTCCCTGACCTTCAGAGCCTGAAAGATTTAAGACTTATATTTACTTAAAGCAATATTACATGTTTTATCCAGCTATGTTTTCCTCTTACTTTTGATGACCATTCTTATTTTTCTTTATAAAGTGAATGTATCACCATCATTCCCCACAGGAATACAATTCAGTTTAACAACTGATTCTTTTGATCCTGTCTCTCTGAATGCACCTTTAAAATAAACAAAATTTGTATAAAACACTCCAAGTGCCACAGAAATTAAAATTTGGCAAATTGACCACAATTCAGATCTAAGCTGCTCTTACAAATTGCTCTGTGAAAACTCATGAACTCTTTGAAAGGCAATGTACAAATGAAAATTGTTAACAGAATCACTACATTTGCATGTTTCCTAAAGAAATAACTCCAAGAGCATGTTTCACTGACACAAACCAAAAGTGACATTGTAGAACTTGTACATAAGGACTTTTGAATGTTCATTTTTATTTTTTACAGATGCAAGATCAATAAGTACCACATAGCCTCACTATCCATTGTTATTTTGCAGCAATGATAATTATTTTTGATATTGTAAATAGCCTAACCCAGTGCTGAGTCGAAATAGTCCCCCAGATTCTCCTCTTTTTTTTAAAGAATTCAAGATGGTTCTAGTTTTCCAAAACTTGAGAAATGCTAAAGAAAATTGAAGAGATTTAAATTAAAAAAGCTAAAACTTAATATAATCCTGCATTACTAATGCAAGTTTCTCAGTAACTTCAGCAAAGTACAGATCTAAAAGGAGGAAACTGAGACTTCAAAATACCTGCAAACTGAAGGATAAGTGTATTTAGGGCACCTTGATATCTGTGATTAACACGCAAAAAATGTTAGGAATTTTGTTACAGCAGGGATTCTGAACACAGTTTCCCAAATCTAAATTCAACAGATTTCTATAAACCTACACATTTGTTCTCAGTTAAGCCTATACTTCATTTATTTTTTTTATCTTACCCTTATCTTATATTAAATGTAAATTGAAAAAATGTAGTATCACTAGGGACTTTGACAAGACAATCCAACAGATTAGGTCATTAAAGATAGTAACAGCATTGTTCGTGTATCTGGACTGTTACTAGCCAAGCTAACAACTGATTTGTTAAGTTATGAATAATAAGGCCCTAAGGATTCTTTTATTTTAAAAGCTAGAATTAGAAGGATATAACTAATATAAGCTTCTACTTACCTGAGCATTTTCAAAACATTTCATGTCTTAAAGTCACAAAAGTAATCTTTGTTTCTATCTTGTTATTCCTGGGGAATGGGCAGGCAGGAAACATGGAAAACAGACTGTACCTAGTTTCTCTGATTTCACTTGCTTGCACCCTTGGCAGGTTTTTCTCCATCTATGCCAAGGAACTAATCAAAAGTATTTTTGGTAGTTTTCACTGAAGGTTGGCAATTGCTGAACATAATCATTTTTGACAGGAAAAGTTCCATAATGTTTGTTAAGCTACTATAAAAGTTAGGTCTTCCCAACACTTACTGTATTAAAAAACAGCTGCTTTTTCCTCCCCCCCTCACCAGAATATTAGAATCGTGAGAGGTAAAGGGAGATGCACAGGAGGGTATGAAGTCTGCATGACCCTACAGATTTAGCCTCTAAACTGACGTGATATCTGCTTATGACAATCTGTATTTGGCTTTTGTTTTGAAGAAAAAATGCAAGAGGAAAACCCTATAGTGGCCTGACTCTTGTCCATACAATATGAGTATGGATGTGTTTTACTTCTTAAGCATATAGAAAGAAATTTCATCTCATATGAACTGAGAGAAAAGTACATAGAGGATGTGAAACTAAAGCTAAATAGGTTTTGGCAAAAATCACATTTTGCCGAGAACAGTTATGGAATAAGGAAGGATGCAATATGAACTTTTCCAAATTGCTGAAATTTTGTGAACATTACTTCATTAAACTGTTAGCAGTGCACCAGTAGAAAATATTGTCTAAAAGATCCTTTTCCATCTTTAATTATATTTATTTTGTAATCATAAAATTATGAGATATGATGATTTTTTTTGTCTATATAAACTGATAGCATCTTTCTCTTCTCAAAATAGGTGTTCATTGTTCTAATTTCCTATGGGGAAATGACATTTCCTTTCCCTGGCATGCTATATTACATGATGTAACAATTCAGCTCACTCAAATTATTACAAGTTATCTAATATTCCTTATCTAATGAAATTAGCCTGAAGATGTGATAAAAAAAAAAAAAAAAAGATGAAACTTTCATAGTTACTGGGTACTACTCAGAACTGTATAGGAATTCTTTAAGAAGCCGTACAGTGGGAAGACAAGAAGTCTCTCTTCCTGCTATTGAATAAGAAGAAATTTGAAATTCTGGATGGTTTGGGTTTTTTTTTGTTTGGTGGTTGGTTTTTTTTTTTGGGGGTGGGGGGGATTGTTTGTTTGTTTGTTTTTTTTAATATCTGTTATCTTATATAAATTTTACTTTACTATTGCAGGGGAGGGGGAGGAAAAAAAATGCACA
This sequence comes from Nestor notabilis, assembly GCF_000696875.1. Classification (NCBI taxonomy): domain Eukaryota; kingdom Metazoa; phylum Chordata; class Aves; order Psittaciformes; family Psittacidae; genus Nestor; species Nestor notabilis. The sequence goes on along the minus strand of NW_009940976.1, from coordinate 27,095 downwards.
AGGATTTTATAGTCTCGCAACTAACACTGCTCAAAAAACTCACCTAAGAGCCTACAGCTCTGGGTACCACTGCAATTGTCACTTTGCCTGTGTCACTATAATGAAGCATCCTCACTGTGACCCTGGTGAGACACAGTCTGGCAAACAGATATAATGAAAGTGTGAGATGTGTGACCTCAACTCTCATGAAGCACCACAACTGCTAAAGGAGGCAGATTTTAGACTGATTTAAAAGACATTAGGTTTTTGTGGTACACTGAAAACATATTTCTGGAAGTCTCACAAGAATAGTGACAGGACATATAGATTCTCATGCTTATGGGTTTCCTGCTCTGATGCTCAGGTGTCTAGTGAGTTGGGGGTTTTCCTACAAATGGATCAATTCAAAAGCCCACAGAATTTCCCTGCCCAACCTCATCACAGCATTTCATTCAGGAGGCATCACCTGTACATGATATTCAGATTAATTTTCATGGATGGGTATGAACTTAATAGATTTGAGGCTTCTATTACTCTTTTGAAATCAGTTGAAGTAGGCCAACTGATTCAAAATTTATCAGAAAAAGAGAGCGAACTTCACTGGAATTATGTTGTTTGTTTTTTAAGATGGAGATGGAAGTAACAGAAAAGATGATGCATAATTATTTTCCAATTAGAATGTAAAAAACTGAATAAAATGGAATTCATGCCTCCATTTTGGTTCAGTTTTGAATGTAGACACCAGTTTTGAGTTAACCATGTGGTTTTTAATTTAAAACAAAAAAAAACTCGTTAAAATTTTTCAGAAATTAAAGAAATTATGAGGCGAAAGTACTACTAGAAAGAAAGGCAAATAAAAGTGTACCCTAATAAATACAAGTAATAGATGAAACACTGGATAAAACAACTTTTCAGACAGAGAACTGAAAAGCAAAATAGGACCAAAGATTTTCCCAATATGGAGGAGGTTGGCAGATTTAGTGTTAAAACTAACTTAGATAATTCCAAAATAATCAGTGCTGACAGCATGAGAAATACTTCTAACAGTGTTCTATGAATTATTCAATATTTTTAACTAAGCCAAGTTAATTTCTGCAATATTTGCCTATCCAAAGCAAAGTCCTTCAGACATGATAGCAAACATCTGATGAAACCTTTTCCTTCCCAATGGATGTCAACATGTAATTATAGTCTAATACAGAACACCAGACAGAAGAACTCTATCTAACCCTAAACAAAATCTGATATAGTAAAGCAATATACGAGTTGTGTAGAAGTAATAAAAATATGTAGTTGTTCTGATTTGTTTCTAGGGTATGGGTTCAAACCGTCTAAAAATGTTAATCTAAACGTTGAACTGGAGTGCTCTCACATCTCCCCACACCATTCCCAATTCACATCATGACTAGAGTATTTCCAGCTGTTACTGACACATTAATGGGACCGCTGTGAATACATACTATTTTTTAAGTCATACACAGACAAAGGAGCATGGGTAATATTACCAAGATAATTTCATTCAGCCCTGAAATTACTTTTTTTTTTTCCTTTGAAAGTTGTACTCTATTTTCACTCTTCTTACTAACAACTAAGTTAGCCACATTAGGTGTACCAATGGTACCCTAATAATGTTTGCTTAAATACACACACTTGTATTACAGAAGAGTAAGAAAGTGTTATGGAAAAGTTATTAAACGTTACATCATGTGAAAACATACCTAGTATATATGAAGTCTCATTCTCTCATCTCGCCACTTCAAATATTTTCTTTATCTTCTTTCCTCTGCTCATGCATTGATCCCCAGGAGGGGAAAGTAAAATGCTATGCTGCTAAAATGCTGGAAATATTGCATTCAGATCACAATCCAAGGTGCCCATCATTTTTTTGAGCTACAACTTGTGAAGTTTACATGGGCTAAAGACCCTGACTCTCCCACCTTATAAGTTAAAAATTACATCTCATTTCTGTAACTCTCGAATCAGAACAGTCCAATCAAGGACTTAATATTAGTTCAGACCTGCTTACTATAGGTGGGGAGGGAGGTAAAAAGAAAGAATATCATTATAGAAAAAGCTTCCAAAATACTAGTTAAAGTTGAGTCCACATGTTTCCTAGTATCCACACCTTATTTTTGGTGTAACTCACTCTTCTGCTGGGAAAGGACAAAGGTTTACAATGGAAGCTGACGACTGCTTTCTTTTCTCTGGGAGGAGTGTGGTATTGAAGTTTTCTTCCTCCCCTCTACAGTTACTACTACGCTGATGTGCTTTCTAACATGCTCTACACATTGCTCATATTGCCAATTTATAATTCCACAAAACAACAAGATTTATTAGATATAGCACGATTCTAATTCTGAATACTTCTTCTCTTTTCTCTTTACAATCTGGTTTTGACAAGTCCCAAGGCTGTAATTATCATAGAATAGTAAGGGTTGGAAAGGACCTTAAGATCATCTAGTTCCAACCCGCCTGCCATGAGGAGGGACACCACACACCCAAGGCTCTGTCCAACCTGGCCTTGAACACCACCAGGGTTGGAGCGTTCACAACTTCCTTGGGCAACCCATTCCAGTGCCTCATCACCCTCACTGTGAAGAACTTCTTCCTTATATCTAACCTAAAGTTCCCCTGTTTAAGTTGAAACCCATTCCCCCTTGTCCTACCACTAGAGTCCCTAATGAAGAGTCCCTCCCCAGCATCCTTGTAGGCCCCCTTCAGATATTGGAAGGCTGCTATAAGGTCTCCCCGCAGCCTTCTCTTCTCCAGGCTGAACAGCCTCAACTTTCTCAGCCTGTCTTCATACGGGAGGTGCTCCAGTCCTCTTATCATCGTCATGGCCCTCCTCTGGACTTGCTCCAACACCTCCATGTCCTTTCTACGTTGAAGACACCAGAACCGGACACAATACTCCAAGTGAGGTCTCACAAGAGCAGAGTAGAGGGGCAGGATCACCTCCTTTGACCTGCTGGTCATGCTTCTTTTGATACAGCCCAGGATATGGTTGGCTTTCTGGGCTGCAAGCGCACACTGAAGCTGGCTCATGTCAAGTTTCTCATCAATCACCACCCCCAAGTCCTTCTCCACAGGGCTGCTTTGGATCCTTCCTCTACCCAGCCTGTAGTTGTGCCTGGGGTTGTGCCGACGCAGGTGTAGGACCTTGCACTTGGCTTGGTTAAACTTCATGAGGTTGGCATCAGCCCACCTCACAAGTGTGTCCGGGTCCCTCTGGATGGCATCCCTTCCCTCCAGTGTATCAACCGAGCCACACAGCTTGGTGTCGTCGGCAAACTTGCTGAGGGCGCACTCAATTCCATTGTCCATGTCACCCACAAAGATGTTAAACAAGACAGGTCCCAACACCGATCCCTGAGGGACACCACTCGTTACTGGTCTCCACGTGGATATTGAACTGTTAACCACAACTCTTTGTGTGCGGCCATCCAGCCAGTTCTTTATCCACTAGTGGTCCATCCATCAAATTGTTGTCTCTCTGTGATGACCAGTGACCAACTCCAGGGAGTGGTTCATAGCACCTAGGCTTCCAGTATAATTTAACAGGCTTCCATTGTTATACTATCCCCTGTACTCTACATTTTATTCCAGGGTCAGGCATAGTTCATTTACATAGAATAGCTTCTCAATATTATTACCTATTATTAAAACGTATACATAACAGTAAGCACCATACCGCAATATTGCACAAAGCTAAGCAAAAGAGAACAAATCATTCATGGTCATCTTGTCATTATGTAATTGCTGTAACAGCTAAACAAGCTAAAACAAACTTCCAGTAAAACTTAGACAAGGTGCAGACAGAGCCTGATGAACCTGAGGCATATGCTATTAGTTTAACATAAAGATCCATGGCTTTTTTCTAGCAATGGCAACACCTCATAGCTACAAGGCTGTATGACTGTAACATGGATGGCAGTGGAAAGCTAAATCCAATACTTTCTTCTGCACTTCTGATATGCCTATTCCAGACTGTGCAGTGCGATTCAGTGTCACTGCTGTTGGCAAAGTGGCTGTACAGATGCAAGCACAGATTGTAATGATCATGGTTAGAAGTTTTTTGGCATAACATCCAGAATTTTCCCAAAAATATACAACAAAAGGAAAGCTCATATCCAAATCCTGGGTCCTAAGCACAGTGAGAAACAAATCTTTTGGACTTTATTTCACTAGACCAAAAATCAAAAAAATGAAAACTAAAAGCATTCAGCGTTGTTCAAACCAAATAAAAGATCAGTGACAGCACCATGAACAAGAAATATTCAAAATTTCAAAAGTATTAGGAAATCTATAAAAAGCTAACTGCAACAAGTTATACCTTGACAACAGGAAAGCGCAAGCATATTCAGCATTTGCTGTTGGGATTACAGCACCACCTAGTGTGTTGTTGATCTGCTCCTAAAAGGAGGACTTTGTTTATGTTTGCCTTTGGAACTGAAATCAAGTCACTACCTTTTTAGTTTCATTAAATTCATTGATTTTGAATCCACAAGAACATTACCAGAGGAAGTGTTACATATAATTTCACTAATACCCATTCTGGTGCCAAGACAGGATTTATTCCATCACCTAATGAAAGGATCTACAAGACCTTATTTTCCTCTGACCCTCTTTATAAGTAGGCATAGAAGGAGAGGCTTGTCTACAGGAACTAAGCCCAACGTTAGGACAGGCTACCATCATAAGCATGCAAACATGGGCTCTCCAGTTTTCCAGATTTTTTTAAGAAGCGAGAGAACACCATCTTCTTTCTGTCTTCAGCATTATTATAAACTATGGAATAAACCCCATATTGAGTAATTAGAGTGGGTTCTTTTGATTTGTTGTTTTTTTTTTCCCCACCATGTAGAAGAGGATAATCCTAGATAACCCTGGGCACAATTTGGTAGTGATACTTGATAATGATAAATTATATTTCATATATTTTTCTCTGATTGCAATACATACACAATGGAAGGTCTGGATAAGGAAGATAGGTTATTTATTTATCAAGGAGGACAAACAGTGCTAGAATTAAAAAGGAAGAACAGACACAGAGATTGAGCAAGCCTCTGAATTTTCACATATTTGTGAGGTCACAGTTCAGTTGTACCACTTGACTGCTTCCAGATTTGAAATGGATGTATTGGTGGGGTTTTTTTCTTTGCTTTCTGTTGGAGAGAATGATCAGAAGGACTGGAAAACCACCACCCTTTCAGACATTCCATGGCATATTTGTGTATGTACTATTTACCTACACTTAAAAACCTACAAGTTGAAAAGACCCATTGAAATCTAGTATGAAAATGCTAATTTGAAGTTGTCTAGGTTAATCCATGCCATTGCAAAAGGGGAATATACATATGACTGCATGAGACTTTTTCATTTTACTTCTGTCTCATACAGTGAACTTACTGATAAACATAAATGCTGCTCAAAAAATTACTTTCTTCTTACAGTCTTTATGTGGAGTTTTGCTGTGTTACTGTTCATTGTTCAAACTCGATACTGAAGACAAAGGTAGTCAAGGTTTCTAGGTTAGGGGGTTCACCTTGAAGAAGGGCAAAACAGTTGCAAATTGAAGGAAGTACCTATCTTTGTACAATCACCTCCTGATTAAAGCACCTTTCCAGGAAGTGACATATCCTCCTAACTGATAAACTATGAGTGGGCTATAACTGGACTAGTCTCTTTCCCCTCAATGGTAAATAGGCCTCTGTGCTGAAAATAGTCAAATACTTCATGCATAAGAGACAGCCTGATTGTGTGACCTTACAAGAAAGACATTTCCCATGGGAAGATCCAAGGTCTCATTATTGTTCACTGTGTCCCTGTGTGCTTATTTTCAATGCCTCTAAGCAAATTGTTTCAAGGATGGCTTGTGAAGGAATCAGATATATGTGTTTCTTCTGTCCAATGGAATTTACTTCACAAAGCTAAAGTTCTTCAACACTCTCAAGAATAAACTTGTGTCATTTAGTAAATCTTAAATAAATGAAGACCAAAGACAGCCTAAATATCTAAGGGGAAAATTGCAAACATGACCATGATTTCATTCATCACTATCAGCTTTACCTGCACTAGTTATTTTTCATCACTGATCATAAATTTCTGAAGCAAACCAAATCATTAGATGTTTTAATGTAAAATTTTTTATACATTTCTAAAGTTTATATCACCAAACTAAAACAAGTATGAACTTCATAGCCTAGCAGGAATATGGAATGAGAGTTACCGTGATAGTACTTATAATTGAGATTTTAAGAAAGGATTCTAAGAAGTTCACAAAGAGTTGTGGTTGGTTTTTTATTGGACAAGAAGCCTGATAGGTCAAGAAAATGTAATAAAATAAAAACCAAAATCTAATTAAATTTTACTCTTCACAGCAAAATAGAAGCCTGTATTATTTATGCAGAGTAGTACATACTTACATCTGGCTTCAATTACACACTGTGCATATGGGTAGCTGAATGGTGATCTCTCTTGATTTTTGTAGACAGTGACATGACAGCTTGCTATACCTCAGCTAGTTACCTCTGTGTCCCTTCATAGACAATGGAGAGCACTGAAAGGGTGTGTTTTATCTTTCCAATTTTAGAATGTCATAGAAATGCCTGTTTCTTTCTTCTGCCTGTATATGAACCCAGATGACTAATTCTGATAATGGTATCTGTATTATGGATTTCAATATTTTGTTGGATAAATCCCAGACCGACTGTCTTTTCCCCCAGGAATAGCAATTTTCTGGCTTGAAAACATACATGACAATATCTGTGACTTGGGAGCAAAACATCTTAACCATAACTTTTACCTTACACATTATTGGTATGCCTTAGAAATATCAGTTTGAATCTGGAGTGACAGTTGTCAATAGAAGTATTATTTCTTTCTTTGTTTCCAATAAGTATGAATCTCTGAGAACTGTATACAGCATACTTCACTGGCAATATTACTGGCATATAACTTTGTGCTATTATGATTCATTTAAATGATCATAGGACAAAATAGTCAGAAAAACTTGGTTCTCAGTAAGAGATAACTAAATAGCCTAGCTTTGTCTAAGAATAGGTATACAAAGGTAAAAAGATCAACTGAGAGTCCATCAGTATTGAACCTTTGAGTCTCCAAACATGTTTTAAGATAGTATGTTCATACAGGAGGGAACATTCTCCCAAGAGAGAAAAGAAAAAAAAGTCAACACATTTTGGGAAATGAGGTGAAAAATGTCCTTAAGTTTTAAAGCTGATAAATATGGGAGTTCAGAACAGCATTTTTTTTTCCTCCCCCAAATATGACAAGGTTTAGGAAAAATAGCTCAGGGGCTATAAATTATATATTTAAAGACATGATTTTTCTTTCATCTACATTGCTATCCCAATGCTATTTAAATAAAGGATTTGGAGAAAAAGAATTGTATGAAGTGAATACTAAGTAGGTTAAGAAGGACAGATGCTCAGAAGTTGATAAGCAATAATTTATAAATCATCAGACAATATGTTTCTTTGAATATGTAAAGAAGCAGTTACTGAGGTATAGGAGGAATGGAGTGAGAAGAAAAAATGCAGTTATACCCACTTGGAAATCTGTAGACTACACGATGATATAAAAGGCTGGGACAAGACCATATCATACATATATCTCATATATATATATATAAACCTCACATATATATATAATTTTTATATATATATACATGCATTAATACTTTTTTTTTATATGGTTTATAGAAATTTCTGGCTTGTGGCAAGGCACCAAATAAACAAAAGGAATGAATCAGTCAAAAGAAACTGAAGACCAAAACCAGCTGTAGAATAAAAATTAAATCTAGCAGCAATTTTTGTCATGCATAAATAAGATGCATATACACAATAAGCCCTGGAGAACATATTAATCAAAAAAGACAGAAGACAAAAGCAAGGAAACAGACATGAAATGAAATAAAACATTTAGAGTTATTTGTGATATTGTTATAAAATATTCTCTCAAGTTAAAAGAAAATTATATCCCCCAAGGAAAAAGGCCTTCCTATTTATATGTCATCATATGACATGAAATCAATTTTTTTTCTATGGAGCCATGAGTACAAAGACCACTTGGCAGCTCAGAAACTTGGCAATATTCAGAGGTAGTATGTTACAGTGGCATATTTTAACAACAGTTAAGGCCCCAATTTTTCTTAAATTGTATTCATTAAAGATAAATGAACCATGAAATGTAATAAAAAAACCTTTTTGTGAGCCTTCTTCCATGAGAAGATGTGTCTAGTTTGAATTTCAACTAAACTTTTCAAAGTTTAAAGAGGGACTGTCTTTCCTTGTATACTATTAAACACACTTGAATAAAAAAAATGAACTCCTCTGCTTAAAGTGTTTTTCTGTTACTCACTGATACGAGAGTCAGGGACAGTAACCTTCTGGAACAGAAAGACAATAGGCTGTATTGCATTGAAATACAGTTACCATGTTGTAACAGCTTTCATTGTGAATATGCAAAACCTGCTTTATTTGTCCAGTCATTATTCAAGGATTTTCTCATAATTGCAATAATTAACATTATTTTCTCAGTTCTAAAAGGAAAATTGGTATGTGAAATTCATAGAGTTGTTTAATAGAGAAGTTTAATAACATATTTCCCTGATGGCACTCCTTTCTGCAGGAAAGTTTCATCAAGACAAACTTGCCTAATGTAGAAATTTGCCATTCTCCAATTCACCAGCAGCTGGCAACTAGCAAACTTTTTTATCATGAATAAAATAAAAACTCCAGACACGAGCATAGGTAAAAAGATTAAATCCCTCCCCTATTTTTCTCTTGTAACAGAAAAGTATAGAGAAGTTGCCTGATACAAATGCCTACTATAAATGCCCTAGATTTTTCTTTCTTTTCACGGATATAAAGCAAAGTCAGCAAAGTAAAACTAGGAGTAAAAAGTAGAATTCTAAATAAAATCATATTACATATTTATTTACTCATAATAAATTGACCATTCTTCCAAAAGGCTTTAAAATGACCGTACACTACTTGTTCATCTAAAACCTTTTCCATTTTAACACCAGGGTCTTGCTGATGCCTTTGAACTCGCAGATACCATTACATTTTATCTTGGTAATACTTTCTCTCTTGATTCAATCTCTTTAGTGATCTCCATCACATTTTGAGAGCTTTAAGTTCTCTGATATAAAGCATTTAAAATCTCTACTCCATTTCACTTTCTACCCCTTGCATACCTTTATACTGAATTATTTGATGAAGTCATCATATGACTATTATATTCATCTGAGTCAGATCTACAAGAATGGATTGTATGTATAAGCAAGAAGAATCAGACAGTAGGATAGGAATGAAAATTCTGTGGGTAATATTTAAATTCCTTGTAGATGTCTCTTTTTCTAGCATATCCATATATATGTCTTACTATCTTCCCTCTTGGCAGTTAAAAAGCAAGCCTAGTTGCCTTAGAGACAGGTTAAGGTACAGTATTAACTAAAATACAACATGCTACAGGGAATTTACAGGAAAAATGTACTTAATAAAAGAGTTCAGGATTACTTGTGCCAATAGGCCACCCAGTATAAATATATGCTGGCAACTGAAGATGTTATTGTTTCTCTGACTTTACTATTTAACCTATTTTTTTTCCTGAAGTCATTTTTTTTAAACTGTTTGGCTGCATTGCTAAAAGATGGATCATCTGTAAAGGCTTGCTAAGTACCTGCTAAAACATGTTTTTACATGCATGACACGATCATTGTATAAAGAAGCTAAGTATTAATTTGGAAATAAAGCCTGAAAATATGTCCTTGGGAAGTGTATTTGACCCCCAGGCATGTGAACATTGCTGTGAGAAGTTTCTCTAGGGCTTATAAGAATTTCAAAGGAAACAGGAAAACTACAAAATTCAAAACCTAAGAAGTACTATTCCAATCAAGTACTACACAAATAACACTTAAATCAAGCTTACTAAAGACAAAGAAGCAGTAACAAATTATTAAAACAGCCATACAAACACAAATCAGAGCTGGGCTGATTCTTGTGAAACATTAACCTCAGGAACATCAGGAGTACAGCTTTATTCCCAAGACCTTGAGTTAATTTCCTCAAGGATGCAATTTATTGATGTATTCAGTTATTTCTTATTTTAGCTAAATATCACACATATTTTGCAATGCCCAAGTTCTCTGTTGAAGTCACTATCTTCTTAGGTCGTAAAAGGATTCACAAAGACTTAGATAGGTTAACACCATATCATTTTAACATATAGGAATAGATTTAGTTTTATAAATGTAAAACAATAATAGAAAAAAATCAATTAGTCAACTAAGTCTTAGACTTTCAAAGTGAGACTGTGCAGTGCAGAGATCGGATGAAGTCATTGCTGGTCTTTGTCTTTATCTCAGCCACAAAAGGATAGGTTTCCTTTAGTTAAATTTTCAGGGGTGTGTTAATAAAACCAGCTTGGAGACAAACATCGTCACTAAATATTAGGCTAGGGATTAACATCTGCTTGGTGTAGCACCAGAATTTAACACAAGGACAGTTAGTAAAGGAGTAACTCATCTGTTGCCATACCACTACCTGTACAGACTACCATGCTCCTTCTCACTTGGTGTGTTTCAATTGTGGATTTCCTGAAAGGGCTTGACACATGCCTGCATAGAAGAGTGGGAGGTGATGTCAAGCTCTTTCAGGAAACACACAATTCAAACACACTGTTTTAGATGAGCAGAACCTAGTGTCGTGTATGGAGATGGAAACTAAAAGCTTTTGCTTTATCCTTTAAGGCACTGCGTAGTAATACTGAATATAAAAGTCCAGGACAACTCTCTCAAGAGAGGAGACTCCAGGTATATTTCTGTCGTGGTTTAAGCCCAGCCGACAACTTGGAACCACGCAGCCGCTTGCTCACTCCCCCCCCTTTTTCTTCCTCCCCCCGCTCCCGGAGGGATGGGGAGGAGAATCGGAGGAATGTAACTCCCACGAGTTGAGATAACAGCTCTCCAGTAACTAAGGTATAATACAAACCACTACTGCTACCAATAATAATGATAAGAGGAATAACAAGGGAAAAGGACACAACCGCTCACCACCCGCCGACCGATACCCAGCCCGACCCGAGCAGCGATCTGGGCCTTCCGGGTAACTCCCCCCAGTTTCTATACTGGGCATGATGTGCTGTGGTATGGAATCCCCCTTTGGCCAGTTTGGGTCAGGTGTCCTGCCTCTGCTTCCTCCTGGCTTCCCCTCCTCTCTGGCAAAGCATGAGACTGAGAAAGTCCTTGGTCAGAGTAAACATTTCTTAGCAACAACTAAAAACATCGGTGTTATCAGCATTGTTCCCAGACTGAAAGTCAAAAACACAGCACTGCACCAGCTACTAAGAAGGCGAAAAAATGACTGCTGTAGCTGAACCCAGGACAATTTCACACCTGTCATTTGGCTTTCTTCATGTCTCCTCCACAAAACATCTCTTCCTCTATTCTGAACTTGTGGTTTATTCTCTAAAGCATTTGCAACTCCCCTGCACCTAAAGATTTTGTCATAAACAAGCATAAACTCTGTGGTTATAATCTTTAAGCTTACAAATAAGAGATCTGCATCTTTGCTCAAACTTTATCTTCTTCTGTCTAAAGTAAAGGAAATTCAGTCTTTTTCTAGTGGTTGATTGCCCACAATGTGATCTAAGGCTTAAGTAATTCTTTCAGCCACTTATCAATAAGGAGTTAAAAATCACCGTAAGACACACACACACAAAAAAAAAAAAAAAAAAAAAAAAGCTGTAACTCGAGTAAAGAGAAAATATTACACTGAAAGAGTTTAAACTACTGTAAGCCAGTTTGACCAGTCTGCAGCCACACTCTCAACTGAGGGAGTAGCTACAGGTTTTGACATTTGCTCAAAAGATTCATCCTTGCCAACCTTATCTGAGTCGTAACTAAGCCAAATGGCCTTGGTCCAGGGTTTGTAATCAGGCAAATGTAAAGGAAAGCAGCAGTTCCAGCTGAAGAGGAAATAAAACAAAACAAACTTTTGAAATACTAATGACAACCCATAATAATGTTCTGAATATTTCTGAGATTGTGGCTTTTGGAAGTAGGAAAGTAACTGCCTATAAACCATTTTGTTATGTCTCAAAGAAGAAGGAATAAAACTATATCATAGTCTTTCTTTCTGTACCAACATTCTCAAAATCACAGCAACATCAGTTCCTGGCTGGTAGGGTTGACATTAATGAAAATCATCTTTCATCTCTAAAAAGGATATGTCTAAATAGGGGCAGGGAGAAGAAGCGTATTTTAATCTACCTGAAATACTTAGCCTGCTTCAGGCTGCAACATTTCATTACAGTTTTTGTTTTGATTAATTTAAAATTTTTCTCCATTTCTTCCTTTATTTCTTTAAATGAGGTTGACTTCTAAACTCAAAATGAAAAAGGCTACTGTTTTTATCCCAAGAATAAACTAAATGAAACATTTGAGTTTTGTATTTTTCTCCCCATCTTTGAAACAGTCACCAAACTTTCTGTAGATTCTTCATACAAAATATTAAAAAGCCACTCTCTTTAGGTAGTACTCATGCTACAGAATCTAATTACTCTGACAACTTAGAGACAGGAAACTGACCATTACAATTAATATCTCATTGTAAATTTAAATAAATTTAATTCTGTTCTAAAGTTTTAATAAGTCTAGTTATTAACTAATATCTGATATCTATTAGTAATTGACTGTACTTACTTAAGGAGCTTTGCTTTGTAATTTTCCCCTTAATAAACCATATATGAACTTGATAGAAAGTAGGTCCAGACTAGCTGCAGCTATTTTACATCATTTATCATCACCACATAAGAGATGGAGCAGATTAATATTTGGCAACACCCATTTTTACAAAGAGGATCTAGAACATTCAACAATTAAGGAAGTTTTTAGCTGTTTCCTTCCACCCTGATAAACTACTACAGGTTTAATTTCAGATTATACCCACATACTTATCTTGACAAGTGGGAAGAATACTTCTGAAAGTCTTGCTGATCACTTTTCCTTAGTTCTAAACCCACAAAATCAATGAATCAAATTTTTTCCACAAATTTTGGTTTTTTTTTGCTGAGTACTACTATTCTACAAGTTCAGACTTGTATTCATATGTATCTGACATTTCAGCTACACTGAAAAGAAAAAACAAGTAACAGCACAGCAGACTGTTGATCTCAGACAATTTTCCTAAGTCAATACATGCTTTTTGAATATTTTCTGTAACTCAGAAGGAAGGAACATGTTGGAAAAAACCAAACAAAACAAAAACGAAGCCAAGAAACCACCATCATAAAGAAAAAAAAAGCAAGCCACTAAAAAAAAAAACCACCAAACCAAACAGAAAAAAACCTGCAAGCAAGAAACCTGTTTCTGAAGAGGTTTATGTCTTTACAGCACAAAACTGTGAAAAAGATTCACCCTGACATTGATCATCAGAAAAACATTTTCAGTATCTTCTGTTTCAACAGATTTATTAAGAGAAAACCCATTACCACATATATTCTACACCTGTTTTAAACAATAGACCAAATCTTTAACTGAGCTAACATATTACTTGTCAAAACAAATAAACTTTGATCAAGTAAGGAAGCCAATACTTGATATATTTTACAATTTATGTATAGGAAAAAAATTTATGTTTAATAAAACCCTAATTTTCCATGACAATTATTCATACTTTTAGGCTTAGACTTATCCCTAGTTCTGATCTGTGCTTAACCACACAGCTTCTTCCTGCCTGCCCTGACTTTTTACCTCCTGGGCCATCATTTATTTTCTCCTTTCTCTTCAGATAAGTTTCATCAATAGGGCCTCTAACAAGCAAAATGGAGTCTTTCTATTTCACATGGAGATACCAACAACCCTGGCATTCTAGGGTAGAGTTGGACAGAATGTCTTCATCAATGCAATGAGCATCAATAATGGAAATCACCAAGTAACCCTTCAATATCTTTATTTGTGTACATTTCCAAAATGTAAATATCTAGTCATGGGTGTGCCATGACAAGGTTAACAGAAGTTCACCTCTTTATACTTCTGGTACATACATAATTTTACGAGGGACTTTCCCAAATGTTATTACCACTGATACAAATCTATTTAAGTAGAAGGCACATTGCACCTTGGAAGATCAATATCTTTGGGGAAAATTTCCAGTCAAGCATTAAGTATGTAGCATTTCCCCGTAACTATACTCGGACAGTCAATCCATTACCAAAGTGCAAGTGTATAAAGGTCCCAGTGTACCAATATGGGCTTGGAATTGATCAAGGAACAACACACCCTTTCCCTTTCTTATTTATTTATTTTTGAAGCTCTAAATACTCCACCCTCTTATTCCCAGAAAAAGAATTTGACAATAGACTTTCAAACACTGTAGAAGTTTTACAGATGCATAGAGCCAACTGTGTGCATTTATAATTACCTATAATTTCTCAATTTATTTATGGATAAAGTTAGTGAACACCCTAATGGGGATTGAGCTGCTCAATTCAAGCATCACAATAGCAGGAGAGAGCTGCCAAGTTCCAGTACAACATTCCAGAGCCAAGATTATTTTAAAATAATTATTTTCTACTACAGTGCAAGCTAACTGGATATTACACTAACCATATCCAATTTCAATGTTAAAACTGAAACACATTTTCTGAATCTGAAGCTGTTAAATTACTTGAGGATTTAATTCAAGCCAGTATATACAAAAGTATCTTCGTTTTCCCCATTATCGTTCAGTTGCCTTCGTAATTAATGGCAGATTTTGTCTATTAAATAATTTCTGAATATTAATTAATCATCTACATTAACAAAATTTTCTGAAGCAACACGCCAAATTTCATCAATAGTTTATAACTGTATTATTATAAAAGAGAAAAACCTGGTAAAATAGAATAAGTAGCACTCAATTTACTTTTCTTTCTCAGCCATGAGGACACGCATAAGAATAACAAAGAGAAATTTTTAAGTAACCAAATATTCTAAGTCAGTAGCTTTCTTGCTTTAGTCACTTGGAAGTATTTTTATTGCCTCTGATTAGACATTTCATAAAAAATAAGAGTACATTATTAGTGCTTTTTGTTAAGACTCAGGAAAGGACAAGAAATTGACTGAAAATATGTATCAAAACAAGCTTGTATTACTGGATTTTGGAGTTTTTCTTTCACACTGTTGATATGGAGATATGTGTGTATGCAAGCTTAAGGTACGGTGAGGGAGAAAACCAGTCCTTCAGTCTTAGCCCAAGAGCCCCTCAAACCCTGAGAGACATCCAAGCAAAGACTATTATCAGTACATCTGGAAGTGAGCAGAAAGTACTAACCCACTGGACCTCCACCTATTACTTGTTTGACAGCTGTGAGTTAATGTATGAGCAAGCAGACAATGAGCAAACACGATAGGGTCATCCTTAATGCAGATAAATGAAATCTGATGAAACACAGGATTTTACAAGGCTGCTAATGAAGGCACTCAGGAAGTAATGGAAGGAAGACACACACCATACAGGATTTTTTTCCCCACTTTCAAACGTCTTGCAACAGGACTTAAACTTTTAGACCAAACAATTTACAGATGAATGCCCTTCAGGCCTAGAGGACAAGAGAATACGACATCCCGTTTCCTTCTACTCTCACAAGTAAAACCTACAGCTCAGTTCCTGAGGGTAGAGGTCTACAGGAAAACAAAGGAAATGAAATGAGATCTCAGCCAATTAGTTACTAAGCCTTAGTTTTCCTAATAATTATGCTTAGTACAGTCAGTTAACTGCAGTGTTCTTTGGGATTGTCTTTTTTAAAAACATAGCCTTAAAAAAATCCAACCAACTAAACAAAAAGCACACATAAAACTCTTACTATTTCACCCCTTCAGGTACCATAAAGTGACCAGGCCAGCTCATCCATCTTCAGTGACAATGACTGACTTTGAGAACATCCAATACTGCCCAGCAGGAAAAACACGACAAAAAAATCTCCAGGAAAAATATTTATCCTTCAATGAATTGCCAGGAAAGTAACAAAGGGCACTTGGTTATCTGCTCACATACTAATCAAAGATTATTTTCTAAGGCTGGCATGGAATTTAGACTCTTACGTACTTCAAGAAAAGGTCGTAAGTGTAATCAATGGTTTCCAATGGTACAATAATATCCTACAGCAACAGCGGTTATCGAAATATTTGGGCTTGGGTTTTTTTGGTTTTTTTTAAACAAGTCTAAGACTTTTTATATCTAACAGTCATATATACCAGAGCAGCATAGAGTTTATATTTGTGATGTGACAAAACAAATACTGTAAAAAAATAGAGAATATGTAAGTATATACATGTATTAAATATTAAATTACCTATATTAGTATATACTATACACAGATTTATACGTGTAATTGCACAAACACATATTCAATGAATTCTGATTATATTAACAGAATATGTGTCTTGCTTTTCCAAAGAAACTGGAGAAACCAAACATTACCAACCACTTCAGTCCATTGAAGTTGTTAGAGGGAAAGATCCTAATGAAATAAAACACACATAAGTGAATCTGAACTAACTGTAGCTAACTTATGTTTAACTGCTATATATCCTATGAAAACCTACAGGATAAGGAAATACTAACAGAAAAAGTAAAAATTTCTCAGTTATAACACTATATAAATATACATATGCACATAAGTATACAATACTATTTGTGTTGTACCTATACATTGCATATAGTGTAAATATAACAATTTCAGAAAGGGTGCAGAAACAAAGTAGAGAAAAAACATGAATAAGGGCACACTAAATAAAAATACCTACTTTCTTGTAAAAAATTTTCTAATAGTTTCCAATAAATTTAAGTTAGGAAGACTTTGAAACATATCCAAATGTACCAATCTGAACTCACTTATATGCTTAACAGAAATGAAGTTGTAAGTGAAGTCTGAATTACCACTAAATTAACATTACATGTTCTTATTTCTGTCATATGTAATTTCCAGCTGGTTTTGGTTTGGTTTTGTTTGGTTTTTTTTTTCCCAAATTAATCTCCCTCCTTGTGATCTGCTACTATTGATATGTTTTACTTGTATTTTCATTTGTATATAATTAGCTACTTTATTGACCTAGAAAAGCAACTAATGAGATGCCGTTTTGGAGCTGAAACCAATTAAATGCTATTTTTCCTCTGGAAAAATCTTGAAGTCTGGGTTTTATTGTAATCTGATAATTATTTGCAAACAGGCATGCGCTCAGAGTATCTGATTTTTCTATACATTCACATTTGATTATATTCAATTTTTAGCTTTCATCTCTGGTTGATCATGCATTAGAGGACACAGCTGTTTTTTATTAAATAATTATTTACAAAATAAACATGATTTATACAGAATCTTTATTGAAATTCGTTGCTTTCATATTTTTATGTAATAAATTCAGTCTTGATAAATGTCAGCTCAAAACTGGTTGTAAAACAGGATCATCCAAGTCAGAAAATATTTATGTTTTATAAAAAAAGATGGGTGGGATGTTGGTTTTAAGCAAATGCGTAACATTTCTGTGAAAGTGAGTAATTCTTGTTAACAAATATTGTTCTGAAAAAAAAATACAAATCTTGATTTCTATAAAAGTAAGCCTGAGTGAAAAAATATTTTTATTATTAATGTATGAAAACATATTCAAGGATACATGCGACATTCAAACATAAATGATAGTTCCACTGTTGAGGCAACCCTATATTTTTGCTGTTTCTAGCCCAAAGGAAGTGACCAAACAAAACTTTCTCTCTCCTATAGAAATCAACAAGATCAACTCACAGTAACTGGCTCTTCTGAGAAGTACCTGTGTTCTTCTCGAGTAAAATGAAGTTTCTGTATTAAAAAGATAAGCCACAAAATTACTCAAACCACATGTAGCCTTTCTAGAACAGGTTTATGAACACTGTCAGTTTTCTCTTCCAGCTGCACGAACCACTACTCTGCTGCCAATGGCATGACAGTTACTAAAACTCAGAGCACTTTTAAGACGTAATTCTTTAGTAATTTCCACTTTACTCATAACTTCAGCAACAATTCCAGATATGAGTTGGAGAAAGAAAAGAAACAACATGGAAAAAAGTAATCAAAATAAATGAAGAACAGAAAATAAAACTTTACATGAAGAAAAAGACCACTGTCTGCAAAGGATAATGTGAGGAAACACCAATAGTAGTGGTTTAAGACAAATCATTTCCAAAAAGTAACTCTCAGAACAGGTCCTCTCACAATCTCAGTTACATATGTTCTACCAGTTTCATAATATTCTTCTTAAGCACTGGTAAGGATCTCAGTATTGAAGGCAAATAAATTAAAAGCTAGATATCTAAATAGATACCTAAAGGCACCAAATAAGTATCATTTCACTGCTGTTAAAGATGACATGTATCTTTCAGGTACATATGAAGAACTTGCATACAAATATGGGGGTTTAAATTGTCTTCACAATTCTGCTTTAAAATGTGCATCTGACAAAGGTTTTTACTTTAATACTTTTGAAAAGAAAAATTCTTTCTGCATTCTGAGAATGCAGTGTATTAACAATTACCTCCATGCACCTTTTCCAGGACTACTCACACTTCCCCTAAGTTT
Organism: Nestor notabilis; assembly: GCF_000696875.1. Lineage (NCBI taxonomy): Eukaryota > Metazoa > Chordata > Aves > Psittaciformes > Psittacidae > Nestor > Nestor notabilis. The sequence continues at coordinate 8,498 of NW_009940976.1, read as the reverse complement.
AGCTAAGCTAATATAGTTAATTAGTTCGGCTAATTTATCTTCTTATTTTGAAATGCCAACAGACAAAGCAAGTAATTGTATTTACTTTTGATTCGTTCTACTATTACCACGGAATTCTTTTCCAATTTGGAAACTGTTCCACCTCTTCTCCCCAAAATTTATCAGTCCCAGGGCTCCTACATTCAGTTCACCCTCATCTTCATGTGTGAGCAACTACCTGCTCTGCTCTGGTCCACTCTCAATTTAGGCTGGTCTCTCTAAATGTAGGCACTAGATGCAGCTGGGCAACAGAAGACAATACTAAACAATACAATAGAACAACATCTCTCAGATATTACTAATATCTGTATAAAGGATAGTTGGAGCAATGAATAATAAAAGGAAGGCGTAAGTGTGTTGGACTCTCTCTTATGGCTGAGGCACTGCCCAACCATGTTATGTCCAGGAAACAGGACAAAGACTTTCAGAATAACACTCTGCTTATTTGGAGAGTGGCAAGATCTTAATGAACTTCATAGCTTTTTCTGAGCATTTTGCCATTCCGTGCACTTCACAAATGACAAGGAAGCTCCAGATAATTTCAGCCAACTTTCTCTTGTGACCATAGAAATGTAGGGTGACTTCAAGACACTGTATCCCATAGACAAGGGCAGTCAGCAAGGATACTGGACTTCTACTGGAGTCGAGGTCACAAAAGGCAGTAGTACAGCTGTAACGTATGTTTCTGAGTAGATAGCTAAGACTTCCAGATTTCTCTATGCGGGTGAGACTAAATAGAACAGGTCTTGGAGAAAAACAGAAAAAGCCTTTCTTATTTCATTATGGCTCAAAGGAATAAATTTACGAAAACTATCTATGCACTAACCACTATATTATTTTAGCCTGCAAAAGAGTACTATCAACTTAGCTGTGTGTTTGCACAAGGGAAAAGTGCACACAAAATGCTGATTAGGGCTCATAATCATAAGGGAAAAAATTATGACTAGGATATCCTGTCTCCACCCTATAACGTAACTCTGACTGCCTACCTAAACAATTAAAGTATTACATGACTTAAACTCCTTCATGTTAATTAACCTTCTTTTCATGTTTCCTTTCAAACTCAAATATGTGTTTTAAAACATTTTAAAATACTCATTTTCAGTTTGCTTTTTTAGAAATACTAAGTGAATCAACGCTTGGTAAACTTTGACATTAGGAAAATGTGTCAAGGATTTAAAATGCTATAATATCCAGAGTACCTGAATATTCAAATAGTGCTTTAAGAGTATGGACTTCATGCTTTATATAAACTGTGCTGCAATATCCATAAGTGACATCTTATCCAACAAATACAATGAAAAAAATGTGTATGGGGCTGTGTGAGAAAGAGATTATGAGTGACTTACAAAAAACGCAGTTCTTGAACACAATATATTTTAATTGATGTGAATTTGGCAATACTTAACATGCTTATATCAGTCTAAATATTATTAGTCTGATTTAAGACCACAGATTCCGACACTAGCTGGGATGTGAAGAGTCCACGTAGAGAAAGAAAACAATTACTTTCAGATGAAACTTTGGGAATAAGTGTTGATAAAGAAGTTCCCTTGCATTATGTTCACTGTGTTTCTGACTTCATTACAGACTGCCTCAAAAGCCAGAAAATACATGGTGATTTTAAGAAGCAGTCTGAAGAGCCAAGTTCTTTGCAACATGATATTATGCTTCAAAAGTTTCTCAAAAATGTTTCTTTGGTAACTTTTGACAATATGGACATCGGACATATGTCCGCCAAAACATCACACATCTTACTGATAATGATGAGCTGTTAGTCACTTCTTTGTAAAGTGGCAGTTAGTTGCTCCCCGCAATAATTTATGTTTATATAATATTTTATGATTTATGGTATTTATTATTTAACATAATAATTAATTTCTACATAATAGAGAAAAAATTCCTCCAAAGCCTCATGAAGTTTTCGTTTTAACGAACAGATTTGTGTCTCTTATAGAAAGTAATCTTTTCTATTAAAAAAAAATAGTTAAGGTTTCGATTAATTGAAACAATCTAACCCTGGCTAGACATTTTACTGTTCTCTCCACAATTATTTTGGTGACTTGTTATACAGGCTGTCAGCATGTAAAGAGGTCTTATCAAGTTCAACTCTACTCACCATCAGAGGTTTAAACTTCAAAGTATCATGGTTTCCCAATTACTGTTTGGATGTAAAAGAAAGGAAGGTATTTTCAGCATCTATTTAAGTGCAAGATATTGACACATTTCACTACTAGGTAGATGAATATCACACGATAGTCATCAGGAGTATCCTGATGTCCTGACAAAAACATCACCCTTAATCCAGCACTTCTTAGCCTGAACAGCTTATTTTCATAAACATTTCAAACAGAAGCAATAGTAGTTCTTAGGTACAGCAGATAAAGATTTATTATCTTTACAAGCTCTGGTTCAATTTCAGGCTATCAAACTTCACCCAGCCATAACTGTTGTAATGATTTCACATTGCATTATTCTTGAATTCCAGTAAGAAAGTCTAGCTAGCCTACAAATGATTTTATCTGGAATGGAGAAAACTCCTGTGAACCCAAACGCTTCTAACCCAGTATCATACTGGCACCATTTTTATACTTGGAGACAGTTTAACTTGCTGTTCAGAGGTTTATAAAATTTAGATGCAGTTTCTGAAGTTAAAAGTGCAAATTAAAACCTTATATTTATCAGCTAATTGAAAGTGTACTTTGAACATTCCAGGCTTTTTGCTCATTTGAAAAAACAAGTTGTCCTAGAAATCCATTCAGCTTTATCAGTGCAAAATGAGAGATTAATCTTTCTATGTCTCAAGAAACAGTTGCCTTCACTATCTTTCAAAAAAGGACAGCAGTGACTTCCGGGGTATGATGTGAGAATCAATCTTCTGACGCTTCCCATGCAGTACCTCTAACATTGTTACATATTTTTGTGAAATATCTAAAGAGTAATGTAGCATTATAGAAAACATTTCTTTACTACTACACAAATAAGTTTTGGGTTTGCTATCTGAGAGAGAGATAATTAGCTGAAACCTAGCTACTACTTCATAATCCGCAAAAATGGCTGATTAGAATCATCTTGTGCACATACCAAAACTAATTACTGGATTTAACATTTAAGGAAACAACTACCTTATCATGTTCAAGTAGAAATAAAACTTAGCTGTTCCTGTGTTTTAATCTTTATTGGTATCCAAGTTGTCATTTAATCAAAATACTGCCAAAGCATTTAATACTGCCAGTACAGTCTAATTAAAAAGTGTGAATAAAATATTAAAACAAATTAAAATTAATTAACCCATGAAATTAAAGCTTCTTCCCAAAGAGGAACATAGTTGTTTAAGGTCTGGTGGTATGATTATCTTGATTATCTTTCTGGACTCATTTCAGCAATTTATAATGTCAGTTTCAGATGAAATAAATCTGAAAGGGAATAGACATCCGTCTTAGTTTGCTTTGGCATAACATTCAGTAAAAGACTCATTTAAGTACCATATGGTTTGATAAAACAGGTTGCAATTACTGTACAAAATACGCCATCATCCTCTCTCATTAAATCCAGGCAATAATTTTTACTTTTCGTAAATCCACAGATTCTTTTCTTCCCCTCTGAATTTGCTTCCTAATCATCCATTAATGAAAATACAATTATACAGGACAATTGCTTTTTACAGGACCATAATATAGCCAAATAATCATTCAAAAAATTACCTATTTCAAACAGTACAAACCCCTTTAATTTAGATATAATCCTGGAAACCTTGTCAAGTCAGTATTGTTTTAAGATCAAGGAGCTGAACATGACTATGACACTAGGATTATATTCGAACAATTCACAGAAGCAAGTGTCTGAGTGGCATGGTTTTCTGAAAGTTTACTCATGAAACAAACTGCAAAATGAAGTTAAGGAAAGTCTTATTATAAAGTACACAAGAAATACTTTCTCATCGACCTTGGTGCAAAAGGAAAATCCAGGGAAAAGAATAGTTTGTTTCTATTATTTTTTTTCCAAACAATGAATTTTAACCACTTTCTCTGGAAAACAGATTCTTAGCTAAAACCTTTAAAGGATCTCATCCTTAAGAGAAATGGCCTGATGGATAGTATGTTTCCTGCTTTTCTGATTTCATAGCAATCCTTACTTCTCATAACCAGAGACATTATCCTGTCTGAAGCCCCATGGGTCTTAGCAAGCATTGCTATTATGGTTAGCTCCATAACATAATGACAGTACTTAGCAAACCACTTTTCTGTTTCCAACACTACTGATATCAACAAGTATTTGCTTGAAAAGGTTAATTTTCCTCTAGGCTCTATGAATTAATTACTGTTTTTCAATTATTTCACTTGTGTTGAACAACCAACAGCAACAACAAATCTTTGTAGATTTTACAGAGCGGCATCATTTTAGCCTATGTTCTGCTCACTAGCAACAAGAATGATCAGGTGAAAAGACTGTGAACTAAGACTGAAATAACTGAAATAAGTGGGATCAAGCTGGAACAAGAAGCCCATTTCATTCATTCTTCAAATACATAAAAGCGACTGCCTTTGAGATGTCTTATGAAATAGGGATGATCCTAGGGTGATCAGTTAATTGCAATATAATTTTACAGAAGTGTGTAAAGAAGAGATTAGTCAACAAAACTTCAGTTTCATAAAGATGGCTTCTAGAAGAACAGCAAAACACTGGCACAAATTGTCTAGGGATGCTGGAGTTCTGTGCCCAGGTGGATCTTAAATATTCACTAGGGAAGACAAACATATAAATGATACTGCTTTATGGTAAGAGAATAAGCTAGGCAAACTGCTGATACACTTTGAAAGCAGTCTATGTCTTTATGGTTTCTGCTATAGAATAAATTCCTTTAAAAATAAAAAATGCCTGACTCACACAAAGCAATGAATCAACTTCACTTCTGCAGAGATTACTCATGTTCACCCTTGGATATCCATTTCTCAGATTCTTTTTTATAGTTTTGTGCACCATGTGTTCATTTGCAGCATTTCTAACAAACCCCAAAGAGCAATACAATTTCTTGAGAGGAGCTCTAAGTCTCTGGCGACATTTAAGTATATCTTCTGTTACCTTCTAGAGAAGGTAATACTGTGAAAATAAAATAAATTACTTCAATGAATTTAATAAATTTTTCACTGACTAAAATTGAAAAATTAAAAGAGAATGTTTTTATTTTCTATTAATTGCTGATTGCAAATTTAAACAGCATTAAACCAATACAAGACGACTCCTTTTATTTCAATATTTTGATATAGATTCTTTTCTAGAGGAATGTTAAGTTTAACACTGTGTCAGCAATTGCAAGACTAATAAACATACAGTGTGAAATTATTTCAATATTTAATATTACAAAGCACGAAAATTCAAAGTAAAAATTACACTCGAAATAAATCTAAATACATAACGGAAAGATATCTACTAAGTCAGTAAAACAGCTTCTGGATTATGGTCTCACAAATGTTGTTCTACTTCATTACAGAGTTGTTCTACTTCAGTTTCTATTTTATATTGATATTTTCTTTTTGTTTTACTTTGTTCAAGTAAAAGATCCTAATTGTCCCTACATTTAAACAATATATCCTAAACCAATTTAACAAAGTCAGAAAGAAATTGAAAACAGCATTTGAATTGTACACAGAACTATATCCAATAGTAACGCTAATGTATGAATCTTAATAAAACCATATGTTGTTGAAAGAGGAAGTTCTTCCATATTCTGAAATAAGAATCATGATATACACAGGCTAAACCACTTGTCAGTGGCAAAACACAGAAAACCTCACAACTGAACTAGGAATGGAGTTGCTTACATATGATTTACTTTCTTGTACAGGTTGTATAAATCAACCATTTTTATAATGATTGTTGTCTTTCTTTTATATAAAGTACACCAGTTCAGCATCTTTATTATAAGTTCAGTTAGGTTAATCATTAAGTTTAATCTAACTGAAAATATTATATATTATAAAAGACCATTGAAGAATTTCCACAGGTTTAAATGAGATCAGAAATTCAGATTAAAACAATCATTAGATGTCATCTACAAATGTTGACTCTTATTTACCATACCTCTCAATATCATGCTCATGGCAGGGGGGTTGGAACTAGATGATCTTAAGGTCCTTTCCAACCCTAACTATTCTATGATTCTATGATCATGTTTTATGTTAATGATATGATTAAGTATTGAGATTAAGAAGTGTTACATCTCTTAATTTTCCTTAAAATACCATAGTTATCTAAGTGTGGTTTCAGATGCACTGACTTGAGACACAAGGTTTCATTCACGGCTTATTAAACTCAGTGGCAAACTGTTCTTGGATCACCAATATAGATAACAGGACTAGTTCCAAGATCCTCTTCCAAGATTTAAAATGAAGGCTTTAATTTTCTGTCATTATCCTCAGTCTTTAAGATACCACAGATGGCTTTAAAGTATCACAAGTCGAAACATAGAACATCTGTTGAAAACACTTTGGGGACATGAAAGAAAACAATTTCTTCAAGTTTTGTTGGTTTTAATATAGCACAGGTTACCTAAAAAAAACCCAAACAAACCTGAGGGTTTTTCATAGGACCGAACTATACATTTTCCCATGTTCAATACATGTTTTTCCCATTAAATCTATATTTGGTATTGTAATTTGTCTTTAAACAGTGCTTACAGAGATAACATTAAAAGTTGCCATGTAACAAATGTGATTTCCTCTTATTGTGAAGAAAAAAACACTCCCTCTTAGTCACAGTTAGTGGAGAAGATGGGGGAGGGGGAGGGAACACAGTTACAAGACTGTTTCTTTATTTAGTTATGGTTGCCAAATTGGACCACATTCACATTCATCAAGTATTTCAAGCAAGTTCCTTTCTAAAATTGTTTCAAGTGCTTCATTTTTTGAGTACAGTTTAGTTACAAGAGACAGATTAAGGCTGAAAGTTACTTGCAGCATTGAGTGGAAAGCTCTGCTTTAATGGAATACTACATTTAAAAAAAATAACACAGCTTTTTTACTATGAAAAATTGAATATATAATATTCTGACAATATGAAATTATATTATTTAGACATAAACCTTTAAGATTATAGATAGTCATAAAAGTTCACTTAGAAAAGATATCATTTTAATAACTATGTTTAGATACTAAAAACAGAAGCCCCCATCAAACTCCATGTTACAAATATCACCACTGGAATATGCACTGGTTGGTGGCAATTTATGACAATGTTGGTTTAACTCACAAAAAACAATTTCAAATTCTTCTGTATTCCTTTCACCATAAAAGTTCAAATTTTCATAAGGATAAAAGAACCACCTAAAGCTCATAGCACAGTAGCAAAATGTTACTTATTTATAATCATCCACTTAAAAATACAGTATTTGACAGAATAGAATACTAACAAGATTTTGGAAAAAACAATATTCAGTGTTGTCTTTATGCACTTGCTGAAAATCATAGTATCAACTTCGATTCTAATTCAAGTAAGAAATATTGACCTTGCAGTTCTGAGTATTCTCATTACCATACCTGATCACCAGGGATTGTATAGGTAAAATACAGTGTCCAATACAAATGTCCTCATATATCACCTCTCATTATTTCCTCACTTAGCTAAGCATTAAAGTACTGCACCTGATTTCAGGGGCAAACAACCTATGTGCCCTTCCTCTTAAGGCAGCTCACACATACTCAATACTATTTTCTCTCAGCTTGTCTGCCTAACTGCCATAATTCACCTCAGAGCAATTGCTCCCAACCTGCTCTTAAACTCATATTTGCAAAGTGATCTTGTATTGTGAATAAAGACTTCTGTGCCAAAAGGTTGTGAGAAAAAAGTTTTTAATCAGCTGGACTCATAAAAAGAACAGTTTCTCTAAGCTCCTGTAACTCACATGGCTATGAAGTTTTACAATTTCATCATATTCCTTTCAAAAACAGTCTACCAACATTTTCTTGGCATGTTTCAGAAGGGAAGCTACCCATTTTCTGTTGGGTTGGTTTTGTTTTTTTAGTTGAACCAGCTGTCTTTATGTTCCTGTGACCAATTCACTTTTTAGCTTTCATTTGGAAGTTGTTTATGCTGCCTATTTTGGCCAGTGAGGGGCTGAAGGAAATAGTGTAAATATATAATAGGCTACTTGTCAGATGACTCAGCAGAGAAAGAAAAAAGGCTCACATGCCACTTGTATTTGATGCTAAGATAAGCCAATACTTTCAAATACTCCCAACCAGGATTCCATTTTGAAGGGTTAGGTTTGATTTATGGAAAAGCAAGTCCTGGGTAAGCGAAAGGAAGGCTATAAACTTATGGAGGGTAGGCCACTCTGGGAAGCAGCCATTTTTGGTCATATTGTACCACCAGGACACCAGTGAACAAATAAGCAAATGTCACTGTGAGTTATTTTTACATCTCTTCACTGTCCTATTGTCGTGGTTCAAACCCAGCCGGCA
>NW_009940975.1:0-599 GCF_000696875.1 Nestor notabilis | reverse complement strand
GTCCCTGTTGATATCATTGGCCCCGTATCTCTATTGACATCTTTGTCCCCACATCCCCATGTCCCATGTTCTTATATCCCCATATCCCTGTTGACCCCATGTCCCCATTGTCCCTATTGACATCACTGTCCCCATGTCCCCATTGCCCTTATTGACCCCATGTCCCCATTGTCCCCATATTCTGTGTTCTTATGCGAGTCCCAGTCGGGGCAGAGCCCTGCGGGAGGGGGCACGGTCACAGCGGGCACGGGGACACCCACCCTGCCCGGGGCCCAGGGCCCACAGCCCCATAGCCCCATAGCCCATGTCCCCATGTCCCATGTCCCCATATCCCATGTCCCATGTCCCCTGTCCCCATAGCCCATAGCCCATATCCCATATCCCATGTCCCCATATCCCATGTCCCATGTCCCATATCCCATGTCCCCATATCCCATGTCCCCATATCCCATGTCCCCATTGCCCCTATTGACCTCATTGTTCCTATATCCCATGTCCCCGTATCCCTATTGCCTCTGTTGACTCCATTGTCCCTGTATCCCATGTCCCCACGTCCCATCGCCCCCGTCGCCCTCATTGTCCCCATGTCCCCTTCACCC
>NW_009940974.1:9450-11459 GCF_000696875.1 Nestor notabilis | reverse complement strand
GCGGGACCGGGGTTCTGGAGTGGACAAAGGCTGGATAACACTGTTATCATTGTCCTGCAGCTTCTGTGCTCATACCATTTCCCCCTCCCCCAGTGTAAGTGTTTTCACTTACACTCACCCACCTACATTTCATAGAATCACAGAATGGTTTGGGTTGGAAGGCACCTTAAAGATCATGAGCTCCACCCCCTTGCCATGGGCAGGGACACCTTCCACTAGACCAGGTTGCTCAAAGCCCCGTCCAGCCTGGCCTTGAACACTGCCAGGGATGGGGCAGCCACAGCTTTCTCTGTTCCAGTGTCTCACCACCCTCACAGTAAAGAATTTTTTCCTAATATCTACCCTAAATCTCCCCTCTGTCAGTTTAAAGCCATTCCCCCTTTGTCCTGTCACTACATGCCCCTCTAAAAAGTCCCTCTCCGGATTTCTTGTACGCCCCCTTTAGGTACTGGTAGTTATGCTGGATGCTGTTTTCTCCTCTTTAGATGACATTTTCAGTGTATTAAGTTTGCAGGCCTCACAGGCACTCTCCCCACCCCTCTATTTGGTGTGACCTGTGTGAATATATAGGAAAATATACAGAGTGAATAGGTGCTTAAAGCTAGAAGCAACTAACCTGAGCATGAGGCAGTGGTTTCTTCAAATTAAATGAGTGTTCAACCTTTCACCATCCAGACTTTTGCAGCCTGACCCTTTTGGTAGGATTCTGTGTGGCATTTCTTTTCCTGAGAAGATGGAGAGTTTCCATCTCCCCAGCTACCTGAACCTTTTATATGGCTTCACATGGGAATACTGGTGTATTATCCACCATGGCCTGCCTGGGACAAACACACGAACTTCAATTAGATTTAGCAGGATCCAGCAGCCTTACACTTACAGAAACAAAATCATTTTGCTTGACCATTTATTCTTCCCTCCCAGTCTGTGACAGCTCAGGAGTCTTTAGTTTCAGTTTGTGTTGGAAAACCTGTTTCCACCATTTCTTGTCCACATGTTTGCCTGTTTGAGGTGTGGTAATACCAAGCAGCGAAGCTGCTTTTAATGTCTTGAGACAATTCAGATGAGCTAGTTTGCTTTTCTTTAGTGTAAGCAGGATGTGCATTTGGAGATAAGTATAAGTACTTTAAAAATATTGTCTCATGTTAAATCATAACATTAAAATTTCATATATTCTGTCAATGTTTATGATCCTATTCAGATATTTCCATTTAGTAAGTGGACCCGTTGACCTCCAAAGGTGCATGCCATGTGGTGAGAGTATGTGTTACCATGGAAGAGAGGTGGATATTACCAGATAAAAGCTGTCCTTACCCCACAGTTACCTGCAGTATTGACAATTGTCCTGGGTTCAGCTACAGCAGTCATTTTTTTTCCTCCTTCTTAGTAGCTGGTGCAGTGCTGTGTTTTTGACTTTCAGTCTGGGAACAATGCTGATAACACCGATGTTTTTAGTTGTTGCTCAGTAATGTTTACCTGACCAAGGACTTTCCCAGTCTCATGCTCTGCCAGGGAGGAGGAGAAGCCAGGAGGAAGCAGAGACAATAACTTGGCCAATAGGGTATTCCATACCACAGCACGTCATGCCGAGTATAGAAACGGGGGGGAGTTACCCAGAAGGCCCAGATCGCTGCTCAGGTCAGGCTGGGTATCGGTCGGCGAGTGGTGAGCGGTTTGTGTCCTCTCCCCTTGTTATTCCTCTTATCATTATTATTGGTAGCAGTAGTGGTTTGTATTATACCTTAGTTACTGGAGTGCTGTTATCTCAACCCGTTGGAGTTACATTCCTCTGATTCTCCTCCCCATCCCTCCAGGAGAGGGGGGAGGAAGGAAGAGGGGGGGAGTGAGCGAGCAGCTGCGTGGTTCCGAGTTGCCGGCTGGGCTTGAACCACGACAACAATACAGGAGAGGAATAAAAGTGAAGAACAAGCTTACCATGACAGAGAGAACTTGCCTTGAGACAGAGATCTCAGTGGATGTGTTCTTAGTAAGTGTGTGCCATGCCAGTGTGG
>NW_009940974.1:0-9419 GCF_000696875.1 Nestor notabilis | reverse complement strand
TGAAAGGAAGGCTTGTACTGAGTTGTATTATATCATATCAATATTACATTACTTAAAACCAAAACCAAACCAAACCAAAAGAAAAAAACCCACAACAACCAATCAACCAACCAAAACAATACCAACACACACAAATCTAACTCCAGGAAATTAATAAGATATATGGACTTTGTTTTTGAACAAAAGTTGTAATTTCTCAAACTTGTTTAAATGAGGGGCAAATTGGCTTGTGCTTATCCATGTGTGCAATGTCCAGGTATACCATTAAGAAGTTTTGCTGGCTATGACTCCCACAACAGATTTAGTAATTGTTTAGTTGTGTTACCAGACACTGAAACGGCTCTGGATCTATGTGCTGAGGATATTTTAAATGTGAAGCTGCTAAAGTTTGTTTAACATTTCAGTCATGTCAAAGTCTGTTTAGAGACATAGTTTTCATAGAATCAACCCATTTCTGCAAAAATAGCTCAAAAGGGATCTTTATTATAGGTTAATACAGATGAGTCTGCACGGCTATCATTCATTCTTCATAAAAACTCCATTTAATTTTTAAAATCTGTTGCTAAATTTTTATGATGCAATATAATCTTGGGTCAGGAAGGGTAAGTAACCATTGTAATGCCACAAAACCAGCTTCACAATACAAAGGGATTAATTTAAGGGTGATCATTTAAATAACAGCTAATAAAATCAAACTAATTTTATGTACATTTTAAGAGGTAGACTAATCAAAGCTTAAAATGTGATAGGATAATAAAGCAAAGCTCATTAATTTGGCATAGTAAAAATATACACAATCAAAAAGAGCTGGAATAAGCACAAGCTTACAATAAGAAAAGTGCTGAGTGTTTAATCTTATTCTTGCTGAACTCATTGTAGCAATTCAGAGCAGCTTCAGCTGGAGTCACACGTGAAGGCCAACCTGGTAAAAGGCCAAGCTGCTCTTTTCTCAGTGTTGTCAATGATGCCTGTTTGGCAGTGCTGGAGGGATGTGGAAACTTGATGTAAAGGATGGCATTTCATGCTACCTACCCTGTGTTTTGAAAAGAGGTGAGAAAAAAGCGAGAAGAGGTAACCCACTAGCATGCAGTCATAGGAACCAGGGTTTCATCAGCAAAGACTAGTGCTCAATCAGGCACATTTCTGCATGTTCCGTAGATCGATAATCTGATAGAAAAAATGAGGAATCATCAGAATATTTAGTGGAACATTTAAATTGCCAGTGCAAGTTCATGTGTTTAAGTAATTCTAGCAGAGTTTTAGTGTAAAATAAATGGCCTCATTAATCTGAGTCTGTAATAGATTTAGCTGTCCTTGCATTTTCTTTTGCTAGGTTTCCCATGGAAGAAAGCCTTGTGCATTTTGGAGCCCTATCTGATTTCAACAAAATTTGAGAGATAGGTAGTAGTCTTAAAGCTATTCAAATACAATAAGAAAATATGCCTGTGAAGAAGAGAGAAAAGGCACAAGTGCATTTCTCTGAAAAGCTGTCCCATGGGATCATCCATACACAAAAAAGAGAAAATTTGAAGTTCCCCAGCACAGGAAAAGCTTCACTCAACCATAAGGTTAAAATTCATAGGAAACAAGACTTCATAAGTCCCAGAGCTCACAGAACTTTTTATTATTCAGCTTGTTTAGCAATTTCAAATTTTAGACAACTTTTTCTTTGATATGTCACGTGAAGCTTAACGGGGTATTAGATCTCCAGCTTTTTATCTGTGTAAGGTTACAACGAAAACAAAAAAAAGCAACCTAGCGTTCCCTAGGTGATTTTCTTTCCGTGTGTATACGCATATATGTGACAGGAGAGGAGGAGGGAAGAAGGAAGGGGAAACATGAAAGAACTGAAATGTCCTTTTTCAAGATTTGGTAAGGCAATGTGTTCCCCAGTCTGTGTTCTGCCTTCTGACATCTGGTGGCAAAATGCCTCCATTACAGTGCTTGCTCTGAAGTTTTCAGAAACTCTCCCCGCCCCTGCCAGCTCTTTGGTCTTCTCTGACACTTGTGGGTGCTTAATGCCAGTGAAAACCAGGGCACTTGTAAATAAAGAGGTAATTCTAGTGTCTGGCAGGGAGCAACAGATATGTCACGAAGCTTAAAGTGGGAGGAAAACAGAGAAGATTTATATAGCGGGTTTATGCCTAGCAGCAGCATCAGCATCTCTCTGCATTCTAAGCTATGCATTTTGTGCAGAACGGAGACATCTGAGATACCTCTTAACTGCTTGGAAAAGCAAATTTTTCCACAGCGAGCTCTGAGCACTGAGCATGCTTCCAGTTGCCAAATCCCAGCACACCTGCCTGACACCGCAGCTGCTATGTATGTGTGCCCCCCAACCACAAGTGGAAATGTTCATTTTGCTCATTGTAAATACTGAGTTTTGGGGCTGCAAGCACTTGCAGAAATGATTGGTTCCAAAATATAGGTTAGAAGAAAACTATAAGTGATTAAGCATCGGTGAAAATGAAAATGTCAAAATGATTTTCATGACCATACGAGATACATCCCCAAGGACCTAAGACTCCCTGTTATTGCTTACCATCCTTACATTATATTTGGTCTGGGTTTCAGCAGATAAGTGTTACCCACATCCAAGATCAAGCCAAGATGTTTATGTTATGTTTATGTTATGTTTACCATGTCCCATGGGTGAAAAAGAAATGGAAATTTCAACAGACTTGCTACATGAGGCAAGTGGTGAAGTTCTTGAGGTTGGCCAGAGTTGAGGCAGTGAGTCCCCTCAGGGCAAATGTTTTGGCATGATGGGGGATGCCAGGCGGGGCATGCGGGGTGCAGGGAGTCAGATGGTGATATTTCTGTCCATTCATGTGTGGGTGTTCAGCATGGGTAACCAGATTCTTAATTTCACCATGATCAGGTGAGGGTGGACTTAGTTGTAATAATGCACATGAACTCTTCTGAGCAGGACCAAGCATCGCAGTGCTCTGCCGTCATGCAGTCCAAGCTCTGAATAAACCAAGGTTAATCTGAAGGACTTCCGACTATTCCCTTGAAAGGAATCAGACAAGTAGAGCCACATAAGCAGAAAAACTCAGAGGCACAAATCCTTTAGCATTTCCTACCATGTGTTTGATGAAGGAGGAAAGGCTTTAGAAGGAAGGCAGAGTTTAGTCAGACTTCCTAGTGCTGCAGATCCTGAGATCTAAGTGTCAGTAATCCTCTCTAGGAACAGATAGTTTTCTTTCATATTTATACAAAGAGAAACTACTTACATTCAGACTATTAGCTAGGTAATCCATTAGCTCCACATTTGTAATCTCATCGAAAAGTATCTAAATAGAAAAATGTAACCTTTTATCTACATGGAGTGGATTTTTTTGATTCTGCACTAATCAGAGGCTTTTTTCTCATGCTGAATTAGTAGCTCCTCATCCTCAGACAAGACAAAATGCTAAAAAATTGTTTCCTTTTGGTCTTGCTGTTGAAAATATCTTGAAATCTGCAATTCAGAACATTTAAAAATTATCATATTCCATTCTTGCTTTAGCTTCCCCTCTGTTCTCCTCTCCAGTTTCAGGCTGGTTTGGAATAAATGTGGTATATAATATTCTAAATAATAGTACTTCTGCTCTTGACTCTTGGAAAGGCCTACTTTTGCCTGTACTCAGTATGCAGAAAGATGACCTCAGAATACACCTTTTTGCCTTACTGTTAAAACACCATAAAATCCAAAGTCTGTAACAACCTTTAGGGTATCTTTTAATGTTTTTTAATGCACAAACACAAGCCTAGTACATTCCTGAGTGCAATTCTCTCTTAGTTTTCCTTCCCTTATTAAAACATAGGTGCTTAAAATTCAGAGGAAGAAAGACTTAAAATCAGAAAGAAATACTGAGGGACAGAACAAATTACTCTTGTTTAATGCACTGTATGCTTCATTAAACATAGTGAAATTTGGATGACATTATTTGAAAGAGAGTGTTATAACTATAAAGCAGGTGTAGTATTATTTCTCTAGAAAAAAATAACCCAGGCAAATTGACAGTGGCCTTTTTATTCCCAGCAAACGACACATCTGACAAGCCCCTAATCCCCCCCAATCCCACTGTGAGGGAACTGAGTTACTGGGCTAATAAGCGTTGACACCTTTTTTACCAGAATTTGTGATGCCTGTTTTTAAAATGACACTACCCAGATTAGAAAATGCTATATCATGAGATAATAAATGGCACCATGAATCTCTACAGTGAAGTCTAATCCTTCTTGTAGATGAGTTCTCAAGTCTGACAACACACACTGCCCTTGGTAAAGAGGATTCAGAAAAAAAAGTATGATTCGTTCATGAAATCAGCTTGATCCTTACCTTTACTACTTTTGGTCTGTCTAACTTCCTGTTTTCACAAGGTCTCCTTTTCTTTAATATAATTTAATTATGTAAACATAATTAATTAATGAAAATCGTTCCAGACATAATTTTGGAAATAATTCTTTTAAAATCAGATTACAATCTCATTAGGTAAGGAGGTCTGCTTTTTTCCCCCTTTTTGTCTATAATGCAACCTTCAATTTAAAACTGAAACACAATTAACATACATTTAACCAAGGATAAAACATTCATTCATTTTGGAGTTCTTTGTAGCATGACTGCAAGAGGTGATGCTGTTTGATACATAGGAAAATAGGAACTACCATACTGTATCAGATTAAGACAAATGTATGGATGAATGAGTTCTATAATATGGTAGCCCAAATTTAGGCCAAGTGTGTGTGAACACTTATGGGTTGTTTTTTATTTTTTGTTGTTTGTTTGTTTTTGTTTTGTGTTTTTTTTTTTTAAAGGAAAAATTTCTAATATTTTTTCCTGGATATAGCTTGTGTTTTTTCCCAAGCATGAGAGTACTACTTACTGTACCTCTAACAAGAAACAAGCACCACACTTAATACTCTTGCTATTTATACCTTATTGCGCAAAAGAGCCCTGTAGTCATGCCCAAATATTTTGCCCATGGACTCTTCGTTTTGGTGTAATAAGTAAATTATTTGTTAAAATTTAAGACTATATCTAAAAGGTGGGGAGGCCAAGTAGTGTTCTACTTCTGATCTGAATTCTTATGGTGGGTTTTTTTTTTTTCTGCTTTTCACATGGATTACAGCCTGGATTCAAAAAGAAATTTAGGAGCTACAGCACAAAATATTGCAACAGCTACCTTTTTGCTATGTGCTTCACTGACAGCAAGACTCAGAAGCTATGCTTGACAGCATAGGGTCTGTAATACACAGAGGAAGTAAGGTGCCTTATGATGATATATAAAAGATCTGAAAGGCTCAGTAGTGACTCATCAAGAGTTAGCAAATGAGAAATGAGGAGTGCAGGTTTTTAAATGTTTCCCCTTTAGGGAGCTTAGGTGCTTTATGAAGTATTAGGGAGAAGCATCTTTATGTTTCAAAATAGATACAGGTCTCACAGCCTGGGGGATTTTGCTCCTTTTGATGAAATAGCATAAGAAGAAAGATCTCTTTGCATGAAATTCCACAGGGTAGGTCAGACATCAAACAGCATTCATCCCAGGGTTTGTCCATCTTTGTTTAACCCTGCTTTGTTGGTGAGTTCAGGGGAAGATGAAGAGGGACCACTTCAGCAAAGTGGACATACAGTAGTCTTTGGGACCAGATATATCCAAATGCCTTGAGGGAGCAGGCTGGTGTGACTGTGAGACCACTCTCTGTCATCTGCAGATGTTCATGGTGACAGGATAAGGTCCCAAATAATAGAAAAATGGTAAATATGCCCATTTCCAAGAAGGAAAGAAATCATAAAGCTGTGTTTGTTCAGCCCTTTTAGAGAGGGGAAAAGGGAGATCTAACTGCTATATTCGACTACTTCTGGATAGTTACAGGGAAGATGGAGCCAGATGCTTCTTGGAAGTGTACAGCAAAGGGATGAGAAGCAATGGACATGAGGCAGGAAGAGGAATTCTGAGAAATTTGTTTGTATGCAAGGTAGATAATCTTTTGTGATGAGGGTGGTCAGGTGCTGGAAAAGGGCCAGAGAACCTGGTACGTAGAATCTTCGTCCTTGGAGATATCTGAAACCACAGGACATAGCCCTGAACAACCTGATCTAACTTTGAAGTCAGCCCACCCATGACTGGCATGTAGATCCTCAGCCTGACCAGATCTCCAGAGATCTCTTTCTATCCATTTTTTTCTATGATACACAGCTTTCTATCCTCTTAAATAAAAGCAATGGTCTTCCTCCCCAAGTGACACTGAATGTGTACATTATCTGGGTTTTTTTTCAGCCTGGAAGATGTCATTACTCTATAAGCAGCATTTATATTAGCATGCATGAGCAATCCATGTCATTTCATATCTTAGGAGAATAGTTTTAAATGGTAAAAAAAATCATCATCATGTTTATCTGTATCACTTATGTGTTGTAAAAAAGAAAGAATTGTTACTTCTCTTAGTTTTGGCAGTCAGTTTTTCCATTTATGTGGAAGCTTCGAAAGGTCAGCAATTCCAGTATGCTGGTTAAAAACCTTATTTCCTTCAAAATCCAGTAACCAGCATGATTTTAACAAATACCTGTGGGAGACTTATTAAATGACCCCAGAATAACTTTGCCCCATTGCCTTTTCATTTTCCTTCAGCTTTTCAGGAGTCAATTACATATATTTTTGTATGTGAATATTTGGAATGTACCAGAGCTTTTAAAGAACTTAAAATTTGATGGACCAGATTCTCATCTGTGATAAAAACATGAAGTGTGTAACTGTGTAATGTGTATCTGTATGCACATTGTAAAGGGGACTTTTAGACGCTGTTTGACTGTTCTGGCTCACAGAGCATCAAGATGATAAACACAAATAATTCACAGCTTCTGGCTTTTGGAATCCATGCTTTCTCTTCCCCAGCTTTAGGTTGTGGCAACAGAGGAACGCTGTAGGATGCTGCTGCACATCAGGCTCTAAGCCACTGTAGGTCTCACGACTTTTGAGGTATTCCTGATGAGAGCTGGGGTCTGTGTCTGCTTAATTTAGTGCCTGAAGTTCAATATTAAGAGAGATGGAAGACCCAAGAGAAAACCTTATCTTTATATACGAGAAACCAAGAACATAACTGTTAAACTGAAGAACAGTGCCACAACTAACACTTCTAGTTAGCTTAGGTTAGTAGCATGGTGGGTGATAGAAGGGGAGGAATCTCTTGGGAGAAATTAAGGAGCAAAATTATTGGTAAACATCAGCGAACTCATTAGTTCTTAGAGACAAAATCTGCATGTGGCTACCAAAATATAAATTTTCTATTTAGCAGTTCAGAACCTGCATGCCTCTGAGTATAATTAGTGTTTAAAAAAGATCCACATATGTGCAACTATTCAGAAGTAAGGTTTTCCTGATTTTTATGCTGTTCTGTTTGCCTTGAAATGGAAATGCTGAAGTTGTTCCAAACACTGTACCTGTTGTGAGTGCCAATGCCCATTTGCATGTTTTATATTTTTCTTTTAGTATGTGGAAGAGCACTACAAATAGATGAAAAGTAAGAAATAGTGACACTAATTCAAAAATGAAGTAAGCCGAAGGAAGAAAGAGAGAACATTCATCTAATAATTGTGTGTTGTAACTGTATTGTGTTCTAAGGTCACAGTATTCAGCTGGGGAATTTCCAGTCAGAAAGATATAAATACAGGCTGTGTAGGACAAAGACTGCCAATCTGGTATTCACAGAAAATGGTAAATTTATCATATCGTGCATGTGCAGCATGTACAAATGCACCTTTGGAGATGAGTCAGGCTTACTAAGTAAGCATCTATAAACCAAGCTACACTGTATAGATGCAACGGATCATTTCAGTTCTTCCCAGGAGCGTTGGCCATACTGTGAAAGCATATAGAGAAGCTTCCTGAACGAATGTCTTTCTGCATGGTGTCACACCACCTGCATGTGAGTACTGCAGATTTGTGCAGATTTTTGGATGTTGTGCAAAGTGATCTGGAACAACTGCTTATGTGCCACAGCAGCATCACACTGTAAATAACGACCACATTTTCCAAGATTTGCACAGGTGAAATTCCTGAGTTTCAAAGCAGGACAGCCTAGCTACTGCTTTGTCTACTGTTTTTTCTTCTGGTGTTTGCACGACATGTTTGTGCCTTCAGATGTGCTTGCCTGATTTCTGTAACAGCAGGACTCCTGTGTGAAACTACCAAGTATCCTCTGGTCTCATAAACCACAATCAACTAGAGTCTAATGATACATTCAGCTAATACAGGTATATGTGCTCCTATAATTACAAGGAATTTGCTACATCTGAAGTGCAACAGCTGCTATAGTTGCGTATTAGTTGCTGTAGTTGCATTTTTAGTTGCTTTGACTGCTTTTAGTCCAATAACAATACTTGTGGTCCTACACTGACCCATGCAACAGGAAAGGTAGGTATTCAGGACCCCTTGGGTTGGTGGGGCAGGAACATCCAACCCCTGTGGATCCGCATTAGTTTGGGTCTACCTCAGTGTACTGAAATTACGCTGCTGATGGCAGTATAATCTTGTTAGTTTCAGTTCCATCTGCATTATCTTTAGCTGTCTGCAAACATAGAAACACAGCTACTGACTAGGGAAATCCTTATGTTATTGTACCAGCTTCCAAAGAATGAGGTAAGACCACATTTCTCTCTACAACCAGCAGCCTTTTAATTTGGCTGCAGTCTGCATCTAGGCACGTATGTGCATTGCAGTGCTTGCTCAACAGCAATGGTAATAACCATGTACTACCACTTCTAACTTGCCCTTTCCATACCATCCTCTTTGGATTTCATCCTACAGCTCCACCACTGTGTGTGGGGCAGTCAACATTAAGCCTTCATTTTGCTGTTCCTTTTTTTGACTGCATGGACCTTTACATCTGTATTTGGAAATAAAGAGTAATTCAAACATTCTACAGGTCCATCCTTACATGGAAAATCTCTAGCATGAATGATAACAACTGGGGAAGTGTTTTGCTTCCCTCTTCTGTTTCTCACAGACTTGACTATCAACATTATAGAAAATGTGATGACGGTTAAGGACTCAACAGAAGCTTCTTCTCAAAAAACTTGCCATTATACTAGCTGGTACAAATGAAAAATAGAAAACATATGGTTAAGTATATCAGTGCTTCGTAATGCTGTGTGCATTCATCTCCATTTAATGTAGGAGTGGGTGAGAATTCCAGGAGAAAACTTTGAATTTGACTCTGATATTACTGTAACAAATGAGGGCCCTCTCACCTTTGGCTCCCTCCATTTCTCTGCATCCCCTTTTGAACAGCACAAAACACACTGAAATATGTGAGCAAGCTATGTTTTCACTTATACTCACCCACCCACATTTCATAGAATCACAGAATGGTTTGGGTTGGAAGGCACCTTAAAGATCATCCAGCTCCACCCGCTTGCCATGGACAGGGACACC
>NW_009940973.1:6262-7458 GCF_000696875.1 Nestor notabilis | reverse complement strand
GCACGGATGTCGGGGTGCAGCTGCCCGCTCCTCTCCAGGTACTGCTGGATGTAGATGTTGGGGGCGAAGTGAACCATGTTCTGCTCCCCACAGCCGTAGGGCATGGCCAGGAGGCAGTCCAGGTTCTGCAGAGCATTGCCCATGATGTCGCCTGTTCCATGGGGAGCATCATCATCAACTGTGCCCCCCTGCCACCAGCATCCTGTATCCCCTTCCATGTCCACTCCAAGTGGTCCCACCTCCTGCTGATCCTGGGCCCTGGAGCTCTGCACCCTCCCTGCCCCGGGCAGTCCCTGCCTGTCCCTTACCCATCACCGTGACATGGGCTCGCTCAGAGCCCTCCAAGACATTTGCAGGAACCTCCAGGGAGATTTCTTCAGTAACTGTGAGGATGGAGGGGGAACAGCAGTGGGGATGCCCAGCTCCTCCCACTCCGGCCCCATGGCACCTCCCTTCCTGCTCCAACCCTCCATGGGCTCACAGCTGGGTTGCAGCATCCCAGACCCTGGTCCTTGGCTCCTCTGGCCTGGTGGCTCTTGGAAGCAGTGGCCAAGCATCCCTGCCCCACATCCCTGGCAGACATCCCAGGCTGGTCCTACCTTCCTGGCAGAGCAGGGAATTGTGTGCCTTCTCCACTAGGATCCCCCCGGGATGTGAGGAAGCAGCATCAGAATTGGCCAGGAGAAGGGACGCGCTGTGTCTCCCTGTCCTCAGGGCCATGCCTGCAGCCCAGGCTTGGGGCTGGGTGCTGTTCCATTCCCACTGCACCCCAAGGGATGCTCGAATCCTATCCCGAACCCATCCCACTTTCCTTCTCCATAACCCAGCCGACCTGCACCAGCAAGGGCTTTATCACAGTGTCCACACGCCCGTGGGCTGGCACCACAGGCATCTCATTGCCGCAGAGCTCCTTGGAGTGGAGAGCCTCGGTGCTGATGGTGACGTTCACCTCCCCTGTAGTTGCAAGCATGGCACTGAGTCCCCACAGCCCCACCACAGGCTTGCGTCAGCCCTGGGGCTTTGATTGAGGCTGGCTGGATTGGGATGGGGGTCACCAGGTTGAGGAGTGGTGCTGGGATGGTCAAAGCGGAGCAGAGGAGAGCTTCCCAGTGGCTTTGCACTTGCTCCTGTCCTCCCTGCCCACCCCATCCCCCAGCAGCAGGGCAGGGGTTCTGCCATGGCGCTTGTGCCCTGTA
>NW_009940973.1:299-6184 GCF_000696875.1 Nestor notabilis | reverse complement strand
CGACTCCACCAGCGTCACCCGGACCTGCCAGACCACGGCCACGGCTCCCTCAGCCACCACCAGGCCCCCAACCCAGAGCCCCCAGCCCAGCCCCGCTCACCCTCAGGCACTGCTGCAGGTAGTTGAAGATGGTGGCCACCAGGGTGAAGGCTTCATGCTGGACCACGGCGTAGGGCAGCGCCAGCTCCACAAAGAAGGGCTTGAAGGCCGTGAGGGTGGTGGCAGGGGCCAGCCCCAAGCCCAGCGGGGACATGCACAACATCCCCGCTTCCCACTCGGTGATGGTATCGGGCACCGTCACTGTCACCTCCGCAGAGCCCCGCTCCCTGTGGGATGGAGAACACCATGAGGCCATCCCACTGCACACACCCACGGCTGGTGGTGTCCCCATCTCTCCCTGTGGGAGAAGGAGGTTTCCTGAGGTCCCCAACCTCCCTCCATGCAAGAAGGGAGGCAAGAAGAGGATCAGCTTAGCTCCATGGGGAGTGTCCTCACTCACCCCACGGGGACCAGGTCCCACAGCCATGTCTCTGGGAAATACGTCCGGGGTGCTGGTGGTTCCTCCTGGTCAGTGCCAACCGGGCTACCACAGGTCATTACTTCTGGGACACCAGTCCCTGTCCGGAAATAGACAGGATGAAAGCCACCTGGGAAAGGCAGAGCAGGAATTAGGGTCCACAGGTCTCTGCATCTCAGATGGACCTTGCCTTCAGGTAACACAAAGGTGGCCAAAAGCCTTTTCTCAATCCTCTTCAATCCCTTTGGTGCCAAGTGTATTTTCAGTGTGTGTCCCACTGAGGGCATGGGAGCCGGGGCTGGCACCAGTTCTTTGCTGTTTGCTCCTGAGAGAGCTGAGCAGAGCAAGCCAAGGGCTGTGCTGACCTCTAGGACCCGGGGAACCCACCACCACGGGCCACCTGAACTCCTCGTTGCAAACATCACTGGTCTTGGCATTGGTGAAAAGTTTCAGTGCTGCATTCTGTGAAAGAGAGAAGAGGTTGTTCATCTCCGAGAGCCAGCAGGAAGGATGTCCTCCTCCATCCCAGCAGTCAACAGAGCTGCAGAAGACAACGAGTGGAGAAGGACCAGAGCCTGGGGCCCACGGGGAAGGGAAAGGTCTGTGCCACCTGTGTGGGTTTCACAGGGCTTTGCTTTGCTTTCCCAGTGCCCTGAGCAAACCACAGCCAGCTCCTTGATGAAGAGGAACCAGGAGGCACGAGTGGGCAAGGTCTTTACCTGGAATAACTTGAAGGTGTCCATCTGGGAATTCCTCCATAATGGAGAAGGGAAGCGATGGCTCCTTGGACGGCCGAAGAAGTCCGGCTTTCTTGGTACAAATGGGTGGATGGGAATGCCAAAGGAGGGGGGATAGTTCCAGGAAAATGCTGAACAAGGTGGTGGGTCCTGAATGCTTTCAGGGTAGTCGAACTTGGGGATTATTTTGTAGACCTTGGGACAAACGTGGCTAAGTATGAAACCAGGCAGGCATCTACTCCCTGCCCAGTGCCACCAAGCACCAAACCCCAGAGGGGAGGTCCAAGTCAGTGTCACCTCTTCTCTCCCACCCCACTCTTCTCCCCCACCCTGGGGCTGCAGAAGAGGCCCTGGGCAGTGTCACCACTCACCGACTCCGTGCTGAGCTCAGCCCCGGGCTTCAAGAGCAGCACGCTCCGGTCCACAGCACGCACAGAGCACAGGGAGCATGGGGCAGCCTCCAGCTCCAGCCGTAGCTCCGAGCCAGGCAGAGCCCTGGCCTCTGAAAAGGCCACCTTCACCTAGGGGGGAGCAGAGACATCAGGGGGTAAAGGCAGGATGGAGACCCACCTCCCATGGAGGAGCATGGATATGGTGTAAGGTGTTCTGGCCCATAGCAGGGAGCTTGGAACTAGATGATGTTGAGGATCTTTCCAACCCAAACCACTCTGTGATTCTATGGAGATCTCTTCAAGACAAGGATAAAATCAGGCTCGGGGGGTTTGAGGATCACAGCATGGATTAAGGAGGCTGTGATACATCTGGAGTAGGATGGACCTCAGGGCATGCAGCTATGGACAAGCCATGGACCAGTTCCATCTCTGGCAGGCTCTGCTCACCTTGCTGGGGAAGCACTTTGCCACCTTGAGCTCGGTGCTGTCGGCCACCATCTCGCCATCAGGCAGCACCACGTAGCCCAGCACCACGGCCACGGGTGCCAGCTCAGGGCCAATGGGCAGCTCCAGGGAGAAGGAGTCCCTGAGCCCTGGGCCGTGGGAAGGGAGGGGAGTGAGGAGCAGGCACGGAGCAGAGCCCTGCACAGCCCCACGTGCCTCAGAACCTACCGGCCTCTGCAGGCAGCTCCTTCCTGAGGACCGTGGCGATGGTCCCCTTGGCCAGGACCTGCAGAGGAGGAGGTGGGAACAACAAAACCTGTTCTGGGTGGGGAAGCAGCACAAGGAGATGAGGGGAGGCTGCGGAGGATGCTCAGGGACAGACCATTAGAGCAACAGCCCGTGGCAGGAGGGATGGAAATGGTGCCCCAAGACCTGACAGCTCCAGAGTCCATCCCTGAGTCCAAGAGTACCTGCCCAGGGCTGGCTGGAAATGAATTCTGCTGGAGGGGAAGATCCTCCTCCCCTGAGCTCTGCCTTTCATGCAGCTTCCCAGGTGAAGGCTCACCAGTAAGACCACATCCACGCTCTGTTGCATGTTCCCCATGGCCTTCTCATCAAACAAGTAATCCATGCTGAGCTTCTGGGGCTGGCCACAGGGCAGCTTCTTTATCACCCTGTGTATCTTCAGGAAACTTCTGCTGTCCACAGAGAAGGGATACAGGTGACGAGACACGCTTCTGTAATTGAGATACTCCTGGTGTTCATCCGCAGAGGTTGGAGGGTCTTTCTTGAGCTCAACCTGAGGGGTGGAAATTGAGGCTGTCAACAGCAAAGATCAGCTCAGCAGCAGAGTACAGTAGGGGTGGAAAGCCACCCTGTGGCTGCCACATGCTTTACTGTGACATCCCTGCAGGAGCATGCAAACAAACACAATCCAGCTGTGCTCAACACCCAAAAAGGTAGCGCTTCTTGCCATCATGTGGCTTGTCCAAAGGACACTCAAAGGGGTAGCCAGTGGATGGCGAAAGGAAGCAGGTATATATATGCTGATAAAGCATCCCAGGACTATCTGATCTTGTGCGCAGGTGGTGAAGCTGGAAAGGATCCTGAATTTGGCAGCAAAGTATGAAAGCAGCAAGGCAGAGAGAAGGAATTAGAGGAAGAACTTGCAGAATGCACCAACAGTGGGAATAGAGCCTTTTCCCAGAGCAGGAGGCAGGAAGAGTGCTGAGATCGGTAGGGTTTGACTGGCATTAAGGCATTAAACAGGGCTAATACACACGTGGAGCTCTTTACCATGGGGTGCTCTAGGTGCACAAAGACCAAATGCGGTCAAGGGGAGGCTGGAAGATTTTGTGTAAAAACATCTGTGCTCTTTACCAAAATCCGGGGTATCTGAGGGGAAATGGGTCACTTACGTGCAGGGAGACTGTGTCCTTCCAACCAGAGGTGTCCGGCATGAAGGAGGCTCTCCCCGACCCATCTGTGAGCAGGGTTTTTCTTTGGATTTGTCCCATAGTATTAACCACCAGAAGAAACTCCTCCTCTGTTGGGGCAGAGCCGTTGGTTCCCTTCAGTAAAACCTGCACCAGGAGGGAAAAGGGAGATGCTGGGTGGGATAACAGGGTTGGAGGTCTCAGGAGTGGGATTGGGTGCAGCAGGAGCCCTGTGGGGTGTGGAGACCCTCCCCCCCATTACCGCCCCAGTGTAGGGGACTCCAGGCTTGTAGAATTCATCACTGCTTTCAAACGAGATCATGGCCTCTTCATACACAATCATACAGCTTTTGTTCGCTTCACGCTGCATCCCTGCGGAGAGGAGAGGCACTCAGCAACATGTCACTGTGATTGACACCAGGAAAGATGGGTCAGAGAGTCTCAAGCGCACAGCGTTACACGTTCTGCTGTCTTTGCAAGTGGCCACATGAAACAAAGCTTTCCTCTTGCAGGCAGTGGCTAAAGGGCAAGTTTGAACAGTGCAGAACCACACAAATAGAGCAACAAACGCAAAAACATGGTCATAGAATCATGGAATGGTTTGGGTTGAAACCTTGGGCAGCATAGTTTAGTGTGTGGTAGGGGGGTTGGAACTAGAGTATCTTAAGGTCCTTTCCAACCCAAACCATTCTATGATTCTATGATCATCCAGTTCCAACCCCTGTCATGGGTAGGGACACCTCACATTAGGCCATGTCACCCAAGGCTCTGTACAACCTGGCCTGGAACACTGGCAGGGAAGGAGCATTCACCACTTCTCTGGGCACCCTGTGCCAGCGCCTCAGCACCCTCACAGGGAAGAGCTTCTTCCTTATGTCTAACCTGAACTTAGCCTGTTTCAGTTTGAACCCATCCTCAGGTGAGACGGGATCTAGAGTGTGAGCAGGACCATGCTCTGTGTGGCTGAGGAAGGTGAGGTGGATGATGGAGAGATATCTAGGGAAGAGGATGCTGGAAGGGGAATAAACTCCTGATCAGCCTTCAGGACCTCAGGGACTGCTCCAGCAGCCAGGAGTAGAGGGGAAAATGACACCAAAGCAAGCAAGGGCACAGAGGGGCTGATGGTAATGAACAGGGAATGACGGGAAGGACAGGGACCCTGGGAACACCCGAGCAGAGCAGTTGTGCCACATCCTCCAGGTGCCACCACCCCAGGACATCACTGGGTGGCTGTCAGCAGGACTGTACTCACCAGTGCCCTCCTCCAGCAGCGACACAAAAGCGTGAAGCTGATCCTCGTAGTCCAGGCTGGTCAGGTTGAAGAAAGTGGCCGGCACCTCAGTGGAGAAGCAGCCATTCCTCCCAGTCTGAATGAGAGAGTCACCCGTTTTGGAATCATAGAATCCCAGCCTGGTTTGGGTTGAAGAGACCCCAAAGCTCACCCAATTCCAACCCCTGCCACGGGCAGGGACACCTTCCACTAGAACAGGTTGCTTCAAGCCCCTGTGTCCAACCTGGCCTTGAACACTGCCAGGGATGGGGCAGCCGCAGCTTCTCTGGGCACCCTGTGCCAGCGCCTCAGCACCCTCACAGGGAAGAGCTTCTGCCTCAGAGCTCACCTCAGTCTCCAGTGTCATCTGCTGTCATCCTTTGGCTCCCAGTTGCTGCTGCTTCCCTCCATTCTGTCCTGCAACTCTTGGATCCTGAAAACTTGTCCCCCCAGGGCTTGTACTGCACTCTCTCATGCAGCTGCTTGTCCCATCCCTGCCCACTCTGGCCTGAGGACCATCCCAAGTGCCCCTGCTTGGCTCCTTTGCCTGCTTTGGGATGAATGCAAGGTCCTATATCTGGGCTGGGACAATCCCAGGCACAGCTACAGGTTTGGGCAGAGAAGAGATTCAGAGCAGGCTGAGTAGTTCCAACCCCTTCCACTGGAGCAGGTTGCTCCAAGCCCCTGTGTCCAACCTGCCCTTGAACACTCCCGGGTATGGGCCAGCCACAACTTCTCTGGACAGCCTGTGCCAGCGCCTCAGCACCCTCACAGGGAAGAGCTTCTGCCTAGTATCTACCCAAGTCCTTATTCCTACTCTGTAACTTCTCTCAACACTGGCAACAGGGATGTTCCTGTCCCTGGATCCTTGTCCCCAGCATCACACACATGCTGAGGGCCCATTGTTCCTCCCAAGGGAGCTGACAGGCTGGCACAAGCTGACAACTAACCAGCACGACCACCAAGGGAATCTGCAAAGGAAGAGAGAATATTTAGCATGGTAAAAGCACAGAGTTGAGCTTGTGGCTAAACCATGAGCTGAGCAGCTCTCCAGGTTTCCTGGAGCCCCTTTAGGCACTGGAGCTGCTC
>NW_009940973.1:0-204 GCF_000696875.1 Nestor notabilis | reverse complement strand
TGTGCCCCTTTTCTGGACCTGATCAAGCAGCTCCACATCCCTTTTGTACTGTTGCCCCAGAGCTGGACCAAGGAATGCAGGGGGAGTCTCCCCAGAGTGCAGCAAACGGGGAGAATCCCCTCCAGCGACCATAACCCAGCAGAAAAAAACGGTGCTATGCCTCTTTAGTACAGGGAGAGCTCCGCAAGGGTGCCACTTGCCTTG
>NW_009940972.1:1756-2100 GCF_000696875.1 Nestor notabilis | reverse complement strand
TACGGCTCCAGCTCCCCAGCGCTGTCCAACCGCCAGCGCTTCCCGACCTTCTTCCGCACCCACCCCTCGGCCACGCTGCACAACCCCACCCGGGTGCAGCTCTTCAAGAAGTGGGGCTGGACCAAGATTGCCACCATCCAGCAGACCACGGAGGTCTTCACCTCGGTACGGGGGCAGCGGCCACACAATGACCGCCCAATGGGCACCCAACGACCACCCAATGGCCACCCAACAACCGCCCAACAACCACCCAATGACTATGCAATGACCACCCAATGGCCACCCAATGACCACCCAACGACCACCAACTGCCCAACCACCACCCAACGCCCAACCACCACCCA
>NW_009940972.1:0-1660 GCF_000696875.1 Nestor notabilis | reverse complement strand
CCCAACGACCACCAACTGCCCAACGACCACCCAACGACGACCCAATGACCACCCAATGACTGCGCAATGATTGTGCAATGACCACCCAATGGCCACCAATGACTGCCCAATGGCCACCCAGTGACCACCCAATGACCAACCAATGACCATCCAATGCCCACCCAATGACCACCCAGCGACCACCCAATGACTGCCCAATGACCGCCCAATGACTGCCCAAAGACCGCCCAATGACTGCGCAATGACTACCCAATGGCCACCCAATGACCGCCCAATGAACACCCAATGACCACTCAATGGCCACCCAATGAACACCAAACAACCACCCAACAGCCATCCAATGAACACCCAATGACCACCCAACATTGACCTGAAGAACACCCAGTGACCACACAACAGAAACCCAACAACCACCCAATGACCAGCCCAAACCCACCCAATGACCACCCAATGACCACCCAACAGCCACCCAATGGCCACCCAACAACCAGACAATGACCAGCCACCGACCTTGCAAACCCCACCCCAAAACCAGCCCAAACCCACCCAACAACCACCCCATCGTGAAGGTGTCCAGGTCCAACCCCAACCCTACCACCACCAAGAAGCCCATTGCTTGGTGCCACCCCACCTTGGACTCACTCTGTGTTGTCTTCCCCTGGTCCCATCCTGCTTCTCCTGCCTTGGTCTCCCCACCAGACCCTGGATGACCTGGACCAGCGGGTGAAGGAGGCCGGGTTGGAGATCACCTTCCGCCAGAGCTTCTTCTCCGACCCCGCGGCGCCTGTGCGCAACCTCAAGGTGAGTCCACGTCCACCATGGCCAAGGTCCATGTCCCCACCTCCCACCCTGTGTCCTCCCCATGGACCTGCAGCCATTGGGGTGATGGATGGATGATGGATGATGGATGGATGATGGATGATGGATGGATATTGGATGACGATGAATGATGGACCCTCAGCAGCAGAAGTCCCACCCCAGGTCATTGTCTCCTGCAGCGCCAGGACGCCCGGATCATCGTGGGGCTCTTCTATGAGACAGAGGCGCGGAAGGTCTTCTGCGAGGTGAAGGGTGGGACATGGGGACGTTGGGTGGTTGTGGGGTGGTGGGTGGTGGGGTGGAACAAAGGGATGTGGGTTGGTGGGTAGGGAGATGTTGGGATCAATGGATGGAAGGATGGGTAGATGTGTGGTGGGATGGAGGATGGATGGATGGATCTATGGATGGGTGGATGATGGATGGATGGATGATGGATGGATGGATGGATGGATGGATGGATGGATGGATGGATGGATGGATGGATGGATGGATGGATGGATGGATGGATGGATGGATGGATGGATGGATGGATGGATGGATGGATGGATGGATGGATGGATGGATGGATGGATGGATGGATGGATGGATGGATGGATGGATGGATGGATGGATGGATGGATGGATGGATGGATGGATGGATGGATGGATGGATGGATGGATGGATGGATGGATGGATGATGGATCTCTGGCTGGTTGGCTGGATGGAGCCCCCCCCCAGGTCTACAAGGAGAAGCTCTATGGCAAGAAGTACGTGTGGTTCCTCATCGGGTGGTACGCAGACAACTGGTTCCGCATCAAGGACCCGGCCATCAACTGCACCGAGGCCGAGATGGCCGAAGCT
>NW_009940971.1:1149-1976 GCF_000696875.1 Nestor notabilis | reverse complement strand
ATGGTTGGACTGGATGAGCTGGAAGGGCTTTCCCAGCCCGGTTGGTTCCGTGACTAGACCCTCTCGGGGATGTGCTGGGGTTGTAGCCCTTTTCCCGTCACCAGCTCACTTGTGATGAGCCCTGGAGTAGCCAAGTAGGAACCTGACCCATTATTGACCATTGACCCAAGCTTGGGCTTGAGCCGTGTCCCCTCCGCAGCGCCTGGGAACAGCCTGGAAGTGGGAACTGAACCCTTCTGACTTGGTTTCATGTGACTCAGAGACGAGCTGGTTTGGGGCTGAGCTCCCAGCGGGGGGGTTGTGCTGCTTTCAGCGCCCACCTCACTGCACCCAGCTCAGGATGGTGCCTGGCACAGAGGAGCAGTGAGAGAAACACCCTCCGTGTTCCAGGAGCATGGTCCAGGGTTGTTTTGAACTCACAAGGGTTTCAGTTTCGCCCTTTTGTCCCAGCAGCGCTGATGTAAAGGCTGTGGTTCAGCAACCCTGGCCAAGTCCGTGGAGCGAGGAATGCTCAGAGCACGGCTGGTGCTGCTGTGAGGCTTCTGCAGGGATGAAGTGTGTGCAGAGGAGGAACTGGCTTCAGGAAGGTTTCCTCTCGGAGCCTTTCGTTGTTGTGAGGGCTCGTCCTGGTTGCTGATTCACCAGGGGACATGGCAGGTCGCGCTGGGGAGTTGTGGTGGCCCAGTCGCTAACTCCACGTTAGTGACGGGTGACACGTCCTCCTGGCTCTGCTCGGGCAGCGCTCTCTGCTCCGCTGGGGGCTTTAAAGCCCTTGTGAGGCGGGGGGGGGCAAGGACCTAGGAAGGGGTCAAGGGCTGGTTTGTGTC
>NW_009940971.1:457-1054 GCF_000696875.1 Nestor notabilis | reverse complement strand
GTGCCTGTCTCCCTGCCGCTAAAGCAGCGTCTCTTGCAGGGATGCTTCGGAAGCTGGACATCCAGAAGGAGGAGGACCTGCAGGCGGTGCGTGAGGTGGCCGCGCACTTGTTCAGTGACGGGGTGACCAACTGGGGCCGGGTGGTGACGCTCATCTCCTTCGGGGCCTTCGTTGCGAAGCACCTGAAGAGCATCCAGCGGGAGCAGTGCATCAGCTCCCTGGCAGGGATCATCACGGACGCGCTCGTCTCCTCCAGGCGCGAGTGGCTGCTGAGCCAGGGAGGTTGGGTGAGTCCCCAGAGCTTCCTGTTTGTGACCTGCTCGCTGGGTGCCTCTGCTCCACTGAACCCTGCTCAACCAACCGACCCCACCACGGGTGGCTCAGTTTTACGCAGCCTTGACCTAAAAATAGGCCCCCCCTCGGCGTGGGGAGGGCAACATTCCTAAAGCTGAGTCAGAGCCAGCTGTGCTGAGCTGGCTTCCGACCGGTGCTGAGCTGGCTTCCAACCGGCGCCCAGTGCTGCCACCTCTGTGGGGTGGGCCATGGCCGGGGGGAGCGCACCGGGCTGTGCCGCCCAGGACGGACCCGGCCCCCCCT
>NW_009940971.1:0-331 GCF_000696875.1 Nestor notabilis | reverse complement strand
GAATGCAGCATCAGAAACATGCTGATGGCTTTTGCAGGCGTGGCTGGACTGGGAGCGAGCTTGGCCTACATGATCCGGTGAGCCCGGGGCTGTGCAGAGGGACAGGACTCGGGGTGGACTGGCTCTGTTTGGGGGTTG
Organism: Nestor notabilis; assembly: GCF_000696875.1. Taxonomy (NCBI): domain Eukaryota; kingdom Metazoa; phylum Chordata; class Aves; order Psittaciformes; family Psittacidae; genus Nestor; species Nestor notabilis. The sequence goes on along the minus strand of NW_009940971.1, from coordinate 193 downwards.
GCGAGCTCATCTCTTCCTCCTCTGAGTACTTAAGAAGCTGGACTTGAGTGACCCAAGGAGAATATCCCCTGAGCAACCTGGTCAGATTGTGGGTGGTACCGCTGAGGATTTGCTGCTTTGGGAACAGAAAGTGGAAGAATTGGTGTTCTGCTTCTTTCCAAGAGGATGCTGACAGAAAGCTCAAGTGGACTGC
>NW_009940970.1:0-19257 GCF_000696875.1 Nestor notabilis | reverse complement strand
TCAGCACCGGCTGTGCTGGAAATCCTCCTGCAGCAGGCACAGATCTAGCAAATCACGGGTGGGTGACAAGTTCCCACACCTCCTCAGCTAGAAATCAATACACCTGACTTACCAACCCGCAGACACAGGTCGGCATCCTCCCCCACACCCCCCCAAAGTTCTTTGCAAACTTCAGCTCAAATAGTTACGAACTTTTATTCATGCAGCTAAAATGCAGCTGCCATTGGGATACAGCTGCAATGTGGGAACTGCAGGCCCTTGAGTTATTCAGGCCACACGAGCTGGTTCAGGGCACAGACCAAAGTACAGTCTTCCATAGTTGACTGACTCCTACCTCGTCTCATCCCTGTTCCTGGGAAGAGATGCATGCACCAAATGGACATGATCTCTAGCAGGATGATCACAGAGCAACAGGAGGTTGCCATAGTGGTTCATTTTGGAGGCAGAGAAACACAGGCTTCTGCCCTTGCCGTTTTATTTCACAGAAATGGGCCAGAGCTTAAGGAGTGTGCTGCAATTCAAGTGCCAGCTCTTTGCAGGCAGGATTATCATGCAAGAGACCTGTTCCCTTTAGTCCACTCTCGAGTACCCAGGCAGACTGGAGAGCCGGCAGGAAACTGCCTATAATGAGGTGCTGCTGACGCCTTGTCTGCCACAGCCCAGACACCTTAATAAGAAAACTAACGAATGCCATCAGAAACACCTATGTATGGAGGAGAAACGTATTTAGAACAACAGCTGTTTGGGTATCAGTTGACACCCAAATTCTGGTTACAGATGCTGTACATCCAAAGCTTCACATTGTGGCCTGGCTGAGACCTAAATGAGTGTGAAGAGGCTGATGGCATTCTCACCATCACAGCAAATTATTCCATTGGGCTCCTGATGAACAGCAAGTAATGCAGAAGTGCCAAGGCATGACAGGAACACACGGCAGGAGGCCATGGAAGATATTATTGATCCAGTCACTGGAATAAGATGTCCCAGAATAACTATGATCAACCACAGGGTTTACTTACTCAGGAACAAGGGATCAATACTCAGCCAGCCAGCTTGGGAGGAATGATTCAGTGGCATAATGAGTTTCTTTCTTTGTGCCAATGAGTGCTAAACTCCCAGTTCTCATACACTGGGAGAGAAAAAGCATGTTTCCATTTTTCGATGTAAGTAAAACTTGCAGGGTTTGCCATCTTTCTGAGGATGCACACAGAAAATCAAGTCTGTGGAGGAGACTGGTTTCAAGCAGGTGAGCACTGCGTACTCCATTGTGTTTCTCAGAGACTCAATGCTATCAGGCTTCACAAGGGAAGTACAAAGCCCATGTATACTTCCCCAGCTCTATTTACTGCTAAGAACCTTTGTGAGATCATTTTGAATGTTCTTACAAGAAGGAGCCCACTGTACATAGAGCACTTCAGGCGAAATGCTGGAAGGAAGGACAACAATAATGACAAGGTAAAATTTAAAGAGTAAACTGAGTAGTGTAAGACTACCTATTTCATGGGACATACTGAGAAATTAAGGTTCATCAAACCTTTTATTCTAGATCCAAGTATGTACTAAGAAATGAGAAAATGCGAACACAGATACAAGCCAAAAGCAGCAATAAAATCTGTAATTTCTACTTGTGCTGGGTGTGTGTGTGAAGTGTCATTAAATAAAATAACTCTTCTTCCATTTGTTTCCTTCTATCAGCTCAGTATGTAAGTAGCAAAGAGGGGTTCTCACTGAAGAGCGTTGCTGTTTGCCATTAATCCACTCTGTCAATGAGCTCCTACAGGATCTTGAGCAAGGCTTGCAAGACGTTCGCACATGCCAGCCTACATTGCAGAGTACATTCAAAGCCTGATAAAGTGGCATGCATGCTGGGCTGCTTGAGGCAAAGCAGTCAGGAGCTAACACATGCATGGCACAGTCAGAACTGCTTGTCACTCCTCCGAAACCAGCTCCTACCAAAGCTCATTCTGGGCAGCCAGATGCTGATCTCAGCTACACCAATATAGGCTCTGAGAAGTAACTATGTGACTGCAAGACCTAGTAGCTGGATGTGTTGTTCAGTCTTGGAGTCCATTTAATCGAAGAGACCTAATAAAATCCCTCAAGTCAACAGAATCAGCTCTAGTTATCCCATGGGGAGAGCTGTGAAAAGGGGTAGGAGGGCAACACATGGGTGACATAGGCTCATGTTCCATGGCAGGCTCCGGAGGGAACTGCTGAAAACAGAAGTAGTGTATTGGCCAATACTGAAACTATTCCCTTGGCAGTGGAACTACACCGCAGTTAGGGTTGTCCAAAGACCAGAGGTACTTTTGGAAAGGATACAGATGCATTTTTTTTCACTTAGACAAGGGTCTGGAGACCAGAGCAGTGGGTTGAGGCTGATCCCACTACAAAGTCCTGACCGATGGGAGCCAGCTTGTGTTAGCAACTATGAGGTTACACAGTGGTTCTGCATGTGTAAAAAAGTACTTCTTCTGTTGCAACTTACAACTACTAAAAATAACCAGGAGGCAACTTGTGAGAGCAATCAGAATCCAACCTTGCCCGTACTCATCAGCCTGCACTTCCAGTCATGAATGCTCAAAAACAGACGCAAAAATGTTTTATTTGGGGATACATCATTTCACCAGGTTTCTTCAATCAAAGCAGCAAGTACACAAAGAAATAGTTAATACAGAACATAAATTATCTGTATAGCCCAAGCCATTCTGTTTATTGCTTTGTTTTACAAAGATGGCTAAAATTTGTCATGCCTCATACTACAAGCTTTTTCCCTCACTGTCTTAGTCAGACATTAAGAAGATGACACAAAAGATTTTTCTGATCTCACTAAGCAAGACTTGCCAACAGATAAGTTTGTTCTGCACGAGGCACTGCTGCATCAATAGGTAAAAGGCTGAAAGGAAATGTAACCTACCAAGGAATAAAGACGCATTTTGCAGGAACAATGTGTTGTCATTAGGTATAATTGGACAAATGGTGGTGTGATCCTAAAAGCCTCAGTTGATCATATTCCCTTGAGTGCATTATCCAATTAGGAAAAGGTGCATTGGATACGCCTTGCTTCATTGTGCTACTGAAGTGGAGAGCAGGTGTGAGAAAACAAACAAGTTTGTAAACCTTGCTTTGCAAACCAATTCTTAATCACCCGGGTTCTTATTTCCATACCAGATTTAAGTTTTCGATATTTATGAGAGCAACTTGGCAGCAACTTTTTTGTGGCTCAAATGAATAAGAGGTCCAAGAGATATTTTTTTTGGGGGGGGGGCTTTTAATTACTACTACTAGTGCATATGGTTTATTTCAGGTCAGAACCAGTAGCTGTAATGAGACGCCCAAGCAAAAAAAGATTGGATAAGCCCTGCAGAATATGTGAGCCACACAATGCAAGTGGATAACGTATAGTTTCACCATTTCCTCTCTCACTGCGCAAGCATACAAGTATTACAACAGTAAGACTTTGGTATATAAAGCCCAACTCATACCTTCCATTCCTGTTTATAAGTCACTTCTCTCCCTATGTTATTTCACTACAGCTACCATCACTATTAGGATAAAACTGGAAGAAAGAAGCCGACTGCCAGGATATTCACCTCTTAATTATGCTCAGCCTTTGGGACCACAGTCAGCCTATCTGGCTGGTTATGGTCCAAGAGACATCTGTTTCAACAGATGTTCAAAGGAAGCCAAAGGGTAGGGGGGTAGGCACTGGGATGAAGAGGAGCTTTTACTAAGTCTGTTAACTAGAGAATTCCATTGGAGTGGGAGGGAAATGCACGTTCTCATATATTGCCACTATGGCTGCTTTAATTTCTCTCTTGTAAGAGATTTTTGTTGAAGACCGTTAATGGTCTTGAGCAGAGTAAAGTACACCACACATCTTGTGCAATGCTAGAGGCATGGGATTGGATTTGATGGACCACTGGTCCAAGACAGTACTGAATGGCAAACTGTGTGCTGTGCGCTGCTGAGATTGCCAGTGGCATCCCTACAAATTGTTTTGTAATCTCCCTACACACAAGTGAATTCCTATGCCTGCCATCCTCTGCTCAACAATTATCAACAGCACAACACAGTAATAGCTTGATTAATAAAGGAACTTTTAATTAAAACCTAAACGAAACAGGCATTTTACCCACCAGAGAAGAAAGTGAAAAGTACTGGTTTATTCCTTATGGGTGGATTTCATGTAACAAAGTTACTGCAAAGCTGACATTTTCCTTTCTGTGTCCAAGAGCCATGGCTGAGAGATGAAGAAGCTGATGAACTAGGACATAAATTAGACACAAAGATCATAGGTGCATCTGGAAGAGAAGTTAAGCTTGTGTAAAGTGTTACAGCTAGCATTTTCTGAGTGATACTGTTGTACTTGTGGGTACAGCATCATGCACAGGAGCATGGCTACTGCACATAATGTGACCAGGTAGTCGGTCAGTCTTGGTCTCTAAGATCCCAGGAACATCCCTGAAAGCCATGTGAATAGTTTTTTGGAGTTGTCACTGTAGAAGTGGTTGGGATGCAGCAGTGACTTATCACAAATAATTCCTCCTTACTGTCATCTACCCTGTTTAGGCTGCTTATTTTACCTAAGTTCCCTAAGATTTGTGACAATCTTTCTGTTCTCTGAAATTCTTTGTTTGAACGGCCCTACAATTACAAAAGGGGTGTTGTTATCAAAGCAGAAGGAGCAGTGCATGAAGAGAATTTAGAGTTTCTTTTGATAAAACAAAGATTGCTAAATAAAACAGCACTTGGCAATTGGTGTGATGTTTTCAGATGCCTGATACAACGGCTTTGAGAGGGAGTTTATCAGCTTGGAAGAGGCAGCTCCCAGACTGAACTCAGTACAGAAAAAGCAAAGGCACTGCAGTTTGAAAGGCAACTGTCTCCTTCCAATACGGAGTTCTGGCTCAACAGTCACTGGCCTTGCTTGGTCATCACTTAGTCTGTGGATGAGGAGGAAGACAGAGCAGGCAGAAGTCTGGCTACAAAGTGCCTGCAGGTGCTGTGACCCATGCCAAAGAGTCAGAAATGATACTTCCTGCTGCCAACAAACACCTGAAGGCTGGCTGAGATGTGCTCCCAATGCGTCCATTTCATTCTGCCTTCCCCTCCCTGCCTCAGGGGCTGAGCACTCTGCAGGGTGGACCCACACAGTCGGTGTCTGGCACGGGGTACACTTATTCCATGAGGTGGTGCTATCATTAACGAGTGCAACAGTTTCTCATTTGTGCAGAAATTCCTATCTAAATTAAATGCAGAGCTGCTAATGAAACAATAATATTTACTACACACTCCACTACCTCATCATAGTTAAAACTAATTGAGCTGTGTTCCAATTCTAGCTGGAAGCATCCTGTGAAGAGCTATGTCACAGGGCGGTCCCAGAGGCCCTGGAATTCTCTCTGGCAAGTGGTAACTAAATAAATGTTTGGGATCTTTCTTTTCTAAATAAGCAGGTTACAGTAGCCCCTGCCCTTGACAAAATAAGCAAAGATCAACAGCACAGTTTGCTGCAATCCTAGAATTACTGGCACTAAGAAGCAGGATGAAGGCAGAGTAAGTATTTCAGTCTTTGTCCCAGGAATGTCTAGCCCTGTGCCAAGAAGTTCTGACACTTCTTGATCTATCTGATCAGTACGCCGAGTTAGATCCACTGGGGCTGAGCAGTCCCTACAGTTTATGAAACAAGAATATGGCACAGGTAGGAAAAAAGAGGAATGAGACTGTATTTTTCTGTGATTACTTGCAATTAGATCTGACTGTGCTTAATAGTGACCCAGTTGATGCCGGTCTAAAACCAGGCTGCCCCAATTCTACCCCCCCTATGCCTCCAGCTGTGTGACTCTGCTCTTATCCCTTGCACCAGCCATTAGTTGTAAAACTAATGAGTTCCTTGAACTGAGATAATAATCTGAGAATTATCATTAACTGCTCCTTAATTACAAGGTCATAAACTGAGTATTTTAGTTTTTCCTCAGTCCTTATGCTCCCTAAAGTAGTCTGTTCACTGTGACAGATACCCTAACAAAAACCACTTCCCTGACAAAGAACCCTGGTGGAAATATAAGGCTTGTCACCTGGCCAAACAGCCCAATAAAACTTCCTTCTTTGCTGTTTAGTGGCTAAATTAGGAAGTCAGAGTGTTCTTATTTTCAAGTCTTGGATGAGAAGTAGCAAGACTTAATTTAAAGACATCTTGTTCAGGCAGAAACATCTAAATAGTCATTGATTGCTCTTCCTTAGTTGTATGTGCGAGTCTCTTGATTTAAAAGCAGAAAAACCTGTTATTTTTGCTCTGTCCCTGCTGCTAGACAGGCTGCAGGGCTTGTGTCAACATTGCTGGAATTAAAAATAAGAGCTGGAAGAAGTTAAGCCTAAAATTGCTCCTGAGAACCAGGAGGATTGCCACTGAATTGAGATGTAGAAGTGCAGGCCCAGTCACCTTGCTTAGCTCGAAGCACTTGCAAAGACCCTGGAGAATAATCACCCCAGAAAATATCCTCATGTATGGACATTTCACACAACAGCTCCATAGATTAGCTGCAGACACATGTAAAAGCCCCTTCCATTTTTATGGGCAGGAAACAGCATTTATGCCAACATTTGGGAAGGTTGAAACCTAAGTATCACTGGGAGGTGACTTCAGAAATGTTGCTCCCATTACTGGAATCTAAAAGCAAATTAAGTCCTTAAATGAATATATTACACACAAGTAATTAGGTCCTGAAAGGGGTGAACATTAAGATGGTCATAGCGTGCTACCTATTAGAACAGGACACAAGTGTTAAGAGCTGCTTTCCACCCACAGCAAGCATTTGTATAAACACGCTTTTATGCTGCTCACGTCCCCCGTTCCTTGAGACAGGCAGCACAGGAATAAGGCTGCTGCTTTCATGCAGCTGTGCTGATCCCCCTGACCAGAGGCTGGTGTACAGCATATAGCTGGGGTGCCCATGCAGACTCCCACCCCATGGCATTTGTCTGAGTACCACTGCAGAGCAGAAACTACAAGGCTGGTCTGCAGTAATAGAGGTAAAAGGGACATTTACTCTTGAGTCGATGAACCAAGCATTAATCCTTAGCTTCCGTGTATGGTGACGTTTGGCAAGTATTTTGATAATTTGAAATTGTAAACTGTAAATTATAGCAAGGTGTCTTAGTATTCCCAAAACCATGCTAAGTACGTATATTTTGGTAGTCTCAGGTTGAGCCTGTGTGAGTGGAGGTGCCATTGGACTGCCCTGCCACGCAGGAGCTGCACTACAGCGAAACGTCTGGGACTGCCGAATCCCTTTGCTTGGTAACAAGACCTGTGTGACACTGCACACGCCACGAACAGTGTCCTTTAGCAGTAATCTGTAAAGCACGTTTTAAGTGGTAAGGCTGGTTAAAGTCACGTTTGACTGCCATTTTAGTTTTGCATTTTCTTAATTTCTCACGGTTTTATTCAAATTTAATTACTATGTGGATGAACCTAATAATCAGGTTTTAACACCTGCTTAATGGTCTTGCTTAATGATTGTGACCTGGTGGCCAAATTCTGGAAAGAAATGCCACTGAACAGAGGAGTTGCTGTTGCCAACCAGATAGAAAATTTACTCCAGACTGGCCCAGAAAGTATTAATAGACTATTTCCTTGCCATAAGCAAAAAACAAAACAAACCACCCAAACCAACCCCCCTAAACTTCAAGGATCACCCTAGTTAATCTTATATCTTCATTTAAAAAATTAATTAATTAATTAATCCATGCTATAACTCCACTGAAATTATTGCCTCAACTCCAACCCTGATTCACTCTTGAACCTGAAATCAAGGGAATTTTGACAGGGTGAAACTTTGTTTTGCTGGGCTATCAAACATTGCTGGTGCCAATTTAAAACAGAAGATTTACCAACTGCTGTAGCATCCACTGAACATGCTTCAATGAGATTTCTTTGTGAGGAAACTTCTTCCAGAATCTTCTAAACTTCACAAAACTGTTATTTGTATAGCATCGCTATAACGAAACTTTCTTTTCAGACTAGATGCCAACTTCATTTTTTAGCTCCTGTACTGCAGAAAAAATAAGTCTGTCGCTTCATGAGTCATTTGTTTATCTCAGTACCTTTGAAGCATGGATGTGATCAAGGACATTAACATGTTTTCTGAAGGAGAAAAACATCAAATAACCAGAGACCTTTAGCAAACTCTAGCGATATCAAATAAGATAACACAACATTGCTCATTTAACTTGATCTTTTCAGTTGGGTTTCATGGAGATGGCACCTAAACTCTGCTAAAATCACAGACTTACTCTAGTTCTGTACTTCCTCAGGGCTGAAGCTGATTCACATGCTATAATAGGACTCTGCTTCCACTCTCACACCCAGAAAGAGGGGACCATTGTCAGACATACCTGGCACCTAGAGGCTGCCACTGTTACGTACATTGTCAGGTCTTCAAAAGACAGAAGTGCCAAGACAATGAGTACTTCAGCAAACCTGGCTACTTCATCTGTGTCTAGATGCGAAAGATAAACCTTTGAAAATTTCAGGACATAACTGTCAATTCGTGGTCATTAATCAGCTGTTAATATTTTACGTTGTCAATTTGCCAGGCAGTTGAAAACTCTGAATGTCAGAATTTAGTGGTAACAAAGCTGTTGTAGTCCTGCACACTGCTAAAGTATTATACTAGGAAGGTCCAAACAATAACACCATGTAGTCACAATTCTGAAGCAGAAGGCCAAATAAGCCATGATTTATTGTGTGATCAGATACTGGTTTACCTCATAAAGTCCCCAAACTCTCTACTGCTATCCATCACTGACCTTGTCATTAAGTGGTCTGCACCTACCAGAAAGTAAAAGGACTTAATAACTTTGCAATTTAAGTCTGCTATGATTTATTGTGTGATCAGATACTGGTTTACCTCAGAGGTTCCCATCACTGATAGAAGCAAACTTCTGCTGGAGATGTGAAATGCTTAATATAACCCAGTTCCAGCTGAGCTATGCAGCACGCTCACGGATCTGGGTATCGTTGACTTGGTATCAGTTTAGCAGTGTTTTTCAGTTCCCCCTCACAGGCTGTATCGACCAGTGCTATCTATGTACCTTCAAGTAAAGTGCTACATGCCTTCTTTCTTCCTGTGCAAGTGTTCATACAACTACTTTGCTCAGTACCTGGCGCCATACAGAATTGAAAATTATTCTAACGAGGATGGAGTTACTGTTTTTCAATAAAAGCACAAGTAGTTGTAAAAGGTCAATAAGATTTACTGTGCTGTTGGCTTAGAGATCATTTGTTATTCACATGACAAAGGTACTGTGTTTATAAAGTACAGCTGGTGATCAATGGCTCTACCTGCTTATGAGGCAATCCTTGGCATTTCCATCCTTTCTCTGTGCAATAAGACTTGAGCTTCACTCACTCAACATGAGCTGTGGAGGCTCAGAAAGAATTACAGGTTATTGCTGAGATCTTCCAGAAAGTATTTTAAAAACAATCTTTCAGCATCTTGTTCTTGATAAGCCATTTCAAATGCCAGAATAGTGGCTCACACTTTTTAATAATAGCTACAAAGGTGTAGGATTATGAAACTTTTAACTCCACATCTTCCATGATGCCTCTGAATCAGCCATGGAAAAGAAGATCATAAAACTTCTAAGAATATTTTTTTACTTTTCCTAGTTGCTTTACTTCTTTAGTTATAGTTTCTAGATCTACAAGGATTTTCTAGGCGACCTAGAGATCATCACAGAGCAAATTTAACAAAGGGATTGCTTTTATTAATGACTTTTCCCTTTGAAGTTGTTCTAAACCCTGTATTGTCTCGTACCACAAGTTGAAAATCACCAATGCATTTCAGCTATCTCTGCGTTCAAGGATATGACAACCATCACCAGCCATCCCAGGAATGCATTCAAAAATTCCATCATACCATATAGGTGCCAGCACAGAACGTTTCAAATCTGGTAATAGCTATAGACAAAGAAATAAAGAAATCTGGAGGAAAAAACTGCTTATTATTGGCTTGCAGTTGCACCAAAGCTTCACTAGAGCCCAATTAAACACAACTTTTCTATTTACCATTTTCTTGACTTAAATTTGCATGCCAGGCCCATTGGGCTTGGTGAATTCCACCTGCTTCCTAAAAAAAACCCCCAACCCAACTATTAACAACACTTTCGACTTCTTTTGTCACAATCTGAGACTTTCAAAGCACGTCACGCCACAAGCATGTGAAGTCACTGTATTTTATCACTATCACTTATTTGTGGACAGGGAACACAAACCTCAAGTATTCAAGGGTCTACCTAATTTCAGATACCATCTGTGAAGAGTCTCACTTTAACTACAGTTGGAATTTTGTCTTAATGCACCATTAAAAGACAGAGAGCAATTCACTGGGAGATACAGAAATAGACTACAGTTGTCCCAGTTCTCAGACGCCATTCTAACCAAATGACCGTGTGGCCTCTCAGCTTGGTGCTTATAAAAATACACCAGCTGCTGTAGTTTGCATCTGCAAACCATTCTCTAACTGCTTTAAAATGCATCTTCGTTCATATTCAGGCTCTGCTGAAAAGGCCCACAGGGAAAGGGGTGACAGAAGAGTTGAGAAGCACGGAGACTTTGCACCTCAGTCTTCTCAGCAGAAGCAGGTATCAAATGAGTCAAGAAACTTTACTCCAGTGTTCCATGCTCATTCACTCAGATTCCCTCGGGATGCACAGTGTGCCAGTTAGGCAGATGTGAAGAAGAAGCCATGAGAAGATCACAGAAGCCACTTCTAAAAGCCAGTACTACTCCTCGTCTCAGCCTATACCTCACCAGACATGTACATGTCCTTATTGTCCCATAAAGCGTGATGTCCAATATCTGGCCTATTAAATAGCTTTAATTATAGTCTGCCCCCAAATGGCAGCTGAATACCCACTGATTCTCTGTGTTGTTTCCTTTTAAATGAACCCATTAAGCACCACTGGAGAAGTCATTGTTATTACAATGACTGTGAAAGTTATAAAGATGCAAATTACATAAAGGTCTTTGTCATTATGTAGCTACTAGTATAACAGGAAAGTCATCTTACTTGAACAACTGGTTGTGGTGATCGTCTTCCTCCCCCCAAAGTCTCTCTGTTGTGTATCAAGCTTCATGTAAATGGCTATGCATGATGGGCAGGGGAACAGTTCTAAACTGAGGACTCTGTGAACTTCCCTCATTAATCAGGTAATTCACTCAACCCTCCAAAGAAGGGACTTGCTCATCTACTGTGCTCTACATAATGTGCACATCTCAGTACTGCATTAGCTCTCTGGCGGCTTCTGTGACTAACCAAGTACAAACTGTAGCATTTCATAGTTGATTTCTAGCCACTAATCCATACCTTTGATACAGTGAAGGCTTGGATTTTAAGTAACAGATTCCACATTCACTGACACCATTAGTGATGAGTGCAGGTGAGAGAAATAAAAAGGCCCTAACTATTCGCTTTGCCACATGCTTTGCAGAGACAGTGGGACTAACAGACAGTACCAGAAACTGTAGACTGTATCACTACTGTTTGCTAAGACCTCCCCATAAATGGTCCACACTGGAATCAGGAGAGCAAAAACTCCAGTTGCCTTCATCCTGCTGGTAATGCCAAGTGACCAGCTTTGTTATAAGCTTGACCTTACACAGGGGAAGAAATACTTGCCAGGATAAAATGACTGTCTTCTTTCTTCCAAGTCCCTTTGAAAGACTGCATCAAAGCTTACAAATCAACTGTAACCTAGTCCTGATTAGCTTGATGATGATCTACAGCTACCAAAGCTCTTGAAATAACATATTTATGCCCAACACAACTGACATGATTACTCCATCTTCTCACTTGCACAATCATTTCATACACCTACATGTGTATATACGTATGTTTGGTAGGTGTAGTCTATGTAGGTGTATGTATATACACATACACAGATGTATGTACACAGCTGCACTTCATTCCAACTCTCTTGGGATGGACAGTTTTAGTTCTACTTCTTTATAGTACTTACCATAATGGGTTTCTGACCTTGACGGTTGCTGTGCTGCAGGACTCCGAAAAGCTGGTAGCCTAAAAGATAAAATGACTGATCTTACTGCAGGAAGAATAACACAGGGTAAGCAAATTTAAGTCCGCATAAAATGAGCAGACCAAATAACTTAGTAACTACTAAGAACAATAAAGCCATGAGAAAATGTTGGGAACTAATGTCATTAGTAAAAAGCACACACAAAGTGCATATGCATAGTCATAGGTACAGAGAAATAACAGAGGGGAATACTTGAACTAAATGTTACCTGTTTCAACCAGAGAAGCTAGCACCTGAGATTAAAACATTGTTAGTAACACCAGATCCCTGTGCAGAATTCCTCTCTACCTCTGATTCCAGGTGAGAGCCCCACCAAGAACAGCTGCTCTTGGCTGCTGTGTATAGGTAGGCACTGATGCAGCTGCCTCGCTGGCACAGTCCTGCCACTGGCCACAGTTCCCTTTCTTTTCAGATCAAGATGGACAACTTGAAGGCAAATCATATTTGCACTGCATCCTTAAAGCGAGGCTTGAGGTCACTTTACTGAATAATTTATACAGACGAACAGCAACTGAAAGCAACAGTAAGAAATGAAATCCTTACATTTTAAAAGCTGCTCTAGAAATGTCTGAATTTCAAGAAGATATTCCACAGCCACCCACAAGGGCCAGTTCTGGAACTTCTCATGCTGCCTTCGCTCCATCTTTATTTGTGCTCCCACAGTGGTCTCTGGCAGTTTGGCATGTACGAGGTATGTCAAGCTTTCAGGAGCTTCCGAGCCTTGTACCTTTGACATCTGAACAAGCAGGGACTGTCAGGCGGGGGTTTCAAACCTGCGCTGTGCTGGTTGCTCCCAGTGAACCTGGCAGGAGAACTAGCTACAAGCTGAGGACTGGTGACTTCAAAATCCAAAGCAGCATTTTCAAATGTGCCAAACACCAAACCTCTTTCTTATCAGCTCTTCTCTCACTCACAAGTTCGTTCCCTTTAACACCCAGTTATGCCTTGTCTGTCACGATGAGGATGTGACAGCAGCAAGTGCAAAGAAACAGCATAGAGGAAACAAATTATCATTATTATTCCTTTAATTGCTATGGGAAGTAGTGACCTCCTATTTACAAACTTCCAACTGACTTTGCAAGGTACATGACAGTGTGAATCAGACTTACTTCTTCAAAGGAAGCTGGATGACCACCATTTCTATCATACCAAATCAAATTTCCCTGAATATCTTCTTGCTACATCATGAAACTTGCCCCAGCTAAACCCAATATTTTGGCAAGGTATATCAAGCTATAAATTTGCTTTGTCCAATGACTAATTCCCTGTTGGAAGTGAACAAGAATCTCCTGAGTGCTGTCATTAGCAGGGAAATAACAGGCTGAGCAGCTGGGGTGTTCTGGTGCCTGGAGGCACAGGGTCTTGCTTGTTTCATTAAGCGACACTATTTGGTTTGAAAACCCCTGGACTGTGCCTGAAACAAGAGACAGGGCACAGTGATAATCTCTCTGAAGATGGCCACTTTATTCCCAAATCGCAGGGCTCTCCTGACTAGAAAGCTCTAGAAATGACCCTGCATAAACACTGCAGAGATAATGACAAAATAAAGAAACATTACGGTGAATCCATTGCGATCTTTAATTTCAAACTGCCACCATCCCAGAAGGAACAAACCGCGAGTTAGACTGACTCTTAAGTATACAATTAAGTCTGTCAAGTTCTGGCTCCATAATATGCTGTTTAATATTGAAAAGTCTGTCAGTAAACCAGTATGTGGGATTATTGTCATAATGCTTTGGCTTTGCTTCCTCATGAAACTATAAAACAATTTAGCTGTTATAAGCAACACGTTATACTTTTGGCAACAGTTCTAACGCTATGTGGGATACTTCCCCTTCCCTCTAATTTAATAGCCTTCCTTGGCCTTTATGGATTTAAACTGGTGAGGGGAGCTGTGTGCATTCCACGTGGAATTTACTCAGTAATTCTATTAAGAGCTTCCCCGCACAGCAACTAATGTTCTCATCTCATTCAATACTCATCCTATTCATTATTTAAAACAGAAGACCTAATGTCTCCTTGTATTAAGTTTCCTCAAGGGATTTTCTATTAGTTTAAACAAATTCAAAAGATTAAAGCATCAACAAGTCTGTGTTTGCAAAACTACAGAACTCTGGGGCTTACAGTTAGAGAAGAAGGTTTTGCCTTTTCTGGAATTTTTGAGAAGGAAGGTGTCAGCTGAAAGTTACAGAGCCTTCAGAAGAGCCCCTTAACTGTTGTTCCTCACCATTTTCAGGTCACATTTCAAGTGGTGTTCAGCATTAGCCAGCAGGGCTCCTTCTGATTTTAGCCCATTCTCTAAGCCAGCTCATTCACCTGGCTTTAACTAGCAGCTACCTCCAAAAGGCCTCAGAGCTCACATCAGAAACATGTATTTCCCACCAAGGTGCTTTTGGTAGACAAGAGCAGAAGCACCACGGCTGGGGCTCAGTGCTGGAAGAAACAGAGAACACAAGACAGGAGTTGCCTTCACTGCCCCTCCTGGATGGGGTATAACCAGTGACTGAAAATGAATGGAAAAAAATGTTATTAGTCCTCAATGGTTTTGGGTTTTGATGAACCACAACAAGGCCCCCTGGGCTGTGACATGCTGTGCTGCTGGCTATGTGAAGCTCCCCTCGCGGGGCATGTCAGCCACCGAGGGGCTCACGTACGCTAGTGCTGGCTGTGGCTACAGTGCCGCACTTCTAAAACTGAGTTCATGTGCCATTAAACCCACTAAACACTATCTAGGCCCGTTTACTTAGCAAACGGATTTTGAGGACTAGGTAGATAGAACTGGTTTGGAATTCTGCCTTCAGCAATGAATAATGTTTAGTAAAATACACCTTTTATTATAGTCACTTCTATCACTGCAAAAAGCTGACAATTCTGGGCGGTTTTAAGTTCTTTTTTAGTCCTGTGAAACAAACTTTCAGACACAAATGCCTCTCCTCAGCTCTAAGAAAGGTCTGTATTCCTGAAAGCTTACCTGCCTTGTAGAACTGTACTATTGGTCTAGTAACAGGGACTATATAAAGATCATAGTGGCTGTGACTTCTCTGGTATTCTGATGTTATTAAAAGCAAAATGAGGAGAAGCAGGAATTTTACCTCTCACTAAAATACAGTATGTCCTCCTGCAGAGGAAATTATTTACATATTCAGATGCACGAGAGCTTCATTTTAGAAAGGATCACACAGAAAGAAAGTTGTCCACCTGTTACTGATACCCATCTCCCTGATTTTCTTCCTTATTAGTTCAATTCAAGGAACAAAGTGGGAGGAGTGGCATAAATAAGCTGTAATGTTAGATTTTCCCAAGAAAACGAAAGAGCTGACTTGCCTCTCATTTCTGTTAGCAAACAAGTCCTTCCTGATTTGCAACAACACTGTTAACAAGAGGAAGGTCAGACAGAACAGCTGAGATCTGCAGTCATTGCAAAAACCAGAACTCAGTAAATAATCAAGAGGATGAAATTGGTTAAGGAGAGGAGATGCTGGAAACGACAGTCCCAGGGACAGTGGACACTTAATAAGAATTACCAGGATGCTTTAAGTAGCTGGTGGAGGTATTTCTCTCAGCCTTGCACACAGAAAAAATGTCATGGAGGCAACCTTCTATATGAGAAAGATGTGCGTCTTGTGATGTATTACCAAAACCCAAGCTCTTTTAATAAGGGAAAGCTAAGTGAATAGAAGAAGTGAACAGATTCTAGTTTCTCTTCCTGACCCTGCCACTACGGCTCTGTGACCCAGAGCAAAGCACTTAAACATTCAGCACCTCTCAGTGAAACTGGTAACAAATACGATGGCAGGAGGCACATTCATTTTTCATCCTATTGCTCAAGAGAAGAACAGTTTCCACAACAACTTCTACATTTCAGGATTCCTAGAGGGATGACTATACTGAGGAAGACCAATGTGCTTCAGTTTCCCCTCTCTGACAGTGACCACAGCAAGGTGCCCCAAGGAAGATGTAAAAATGCAGAATTCTGCCAAGGAGAACTTTCTGCCTGACTCCAGGCTGTCATAGTTGACTGACTGCACAAAACACGAGTGTTTATATTCTTTGAAAGAGAGATCAGGCTCGGGTTAGCAGCAGATTTTCTCATTATTCACCTTCAAGATTTTAGGGACTAATAAATGTGTGCCCAGTGGCAGACCTCAGGTCCAAGTGTTAGGAGCACGGACACTGAGCTGGACAAGTACACAGGACAAGCAGAGGACCTGGCTCCTGCACATGTGGGAAGCGAGCTGAGCCGGGAATCCAAGCAACATGCAGGCTGGAAGAGGAGGAACACAAACCTCAACCCTCAGAGCTCCCACAAAAGGCTCTGGCTCTGGGTTTGGAGGAGTTCCCTGTCTCTCAGTTTCTCCTCTTAGAAGCCCTTTCAGAAGCTGGGTTGCCCTTGAGAATGTTGAAAAGAAAAATAAGAAACTTCATCAACGGAACTGATACAGAAGCTCAGGGGACTTGAAGCACCTGCGATAAAAACAGTGGTTGGACAAAGGGGTTGTGGATCAGAGTGGCGCTGAAATGTATCTAGGTATTTAGGGGTGAAGTATGATAGCTGCACATCTCTGCAATACTAGAATCAGCAACAGACATACACGTGTGCTGGGAGCCAAAACCTGTGATGAGACAAGCTCTGGGCAAGCCTGGGGTGTCACTGGGTTTGTGACAGACAGAAAAGTACAGCTTGGAAGATGGTTCTGGAATTTGAGAAAAGAAACTCTCTCTCCCAACCATGAATTCAACTCTGTGTCATAAGTAATTGTGTAGTGAGTGGGAAGAAAGGACATTAACACTTCTAAAATAAACCTCCAGAAATCTTTTAAATAGAAAAATTGCCTGTGGGGAAAATGAAATAGGAAAAATGTGGCCAAAAAAAACAAAGGGAATTCTAAAAAGAAGGATAGCATATTAAAAAAAGACAGTTTTCCAGCTGTGAAATAGGAAAAGGACATTGTTCGTAAGACAAAAGACCCTCTGAGGTGCTTAAATTTAACTTTCTCCCTTTAAACAAAGCATTAAAGCTCTACTAAATCAGTCCAAAATAGAACAGGAATAAGACTGAGCAAAGTGCCAGATGCTCGGCTGGAAATCCTGGCCATTGCACTGTGGATATAACTTTGCACCTACCAAGAAACTTTCCACAGGGATGTAGCTGTAACACAGGATTTCATCCCTGTTCTCTAAAGGGAGTCCTCAGCCCAAAGGTGTCAAGAAGCAGATTTTAATGAGAATGGTAAGAGACTGACCTCTGTTCATGTGCTTCCACAAGTCACCTCTGGCACTCCGTCAACAGATAAGGGAACTTCTTTTATGAAATTACGGTTGTAAAATGAACGAGTATACAAGCCAAATTATACCCTGCAGTATTCTACTGAGCCTGACTTTTGGATCCAGAACACTCAGAAAACATTCCCTTTGAGTTGTCTCCTAGGGGAAAGGAATCCCTGAACAGTGTAGGAAACTCTAGGATTTCTGACCTAGCATTGGATTCATTGCTGTTCACTCCTATTCATTCTGCCATAGTGGATATTCCTCAGAGAGGGGGAATCCCTAGCCCCTACCTGTTGGAATGAGGGATCTGCATGCATTTCTATGCCATGCAGAACAGCTGTACTGGTAACCACGAACTCATCTACCATGTCTAGAAGCCAATTTGGAGCTACTACTGTTGTTCTGACCAGGGGCAGACATTCAGAAGTCTGCCCAAGCAAAGAAAAAAAAAGTGCAGAGCTTTTAAGAGTATCCCCAAAACACTTTCTGCCTCGCGCTGTGGCACAGCATTTTAGAGAGCTGCGAACATTCCAGTGTCCTGCCAAGAAAGGTGTTCTCAAGCCATGGTGCCAGGTTGTTGGGTTTTGTCACTAGTAATTGCTGACTACAAATTTTAACTGAAACACTTCGATGGCAGTGATGAGAGGGACATACAAAGGTGGTTTTGTGTTCATGACAATGGTGGTAAATGGGAAAGCAGGAAACCACTGACTCCACTTGGTTGAAACCTTCCATGTAGCAACAATAGAAAAGTCCTGAATTGCTGCAATACTGAGAGCAATCTGTACTCCAGTTTTAGTCCTTCATATTGTCATCAGGATGCCTAAGATTATCAAAGAAGCACTAGCTCTTTTTCTGTGCCCCTTGCATGGTCTGTTTTCAGTAGTACTGTGTGGAAGAATATCTTAAATAGACAGACAGGTTAAAGAGAAGGAGTCTTATTTCTAGTTACAATAGTATAATGCTTTTTGAAACACATAGCAGCAACATAACCACATTTTAATAGGTAATGCTTTGCACCCCATAGTCTAATGTACTGTTTATGGAAGCCTATGCCAAGAAAATACAGAATTGTGAGCTAAAACCTGTCATTCAGAATAAGAACCAGTGGTATAAACTTATGTCAATATAATACATTAAATTTTTTTCATTGTTTTTCTTCCTTAATAAATTGCCTGCCTCTCTGCATTTACTCCACAGTGCTTCCTTAATACAGGATACACCACTTCTTTTAGTTAAGAGAAAAACCTCCTCTTCTCTATGCTGCGTTACAGTAAATTCAACATAATCTCTTTAGAGAATGGAAAAATAGCATTTCTGGGGTTGGAGCATGGGTATACAAAGGTCAGCAAATAACTATCAGAGTTTTAAAATGCATTCAAAATGCAGATCTCTGACATCAGCAAAACCCCCTGAAAACAGCACATCACCTAAATTACCTCACAGCTATTTGCATAAGGGTCCAGAGGCAGTACAGTATAAGAACAGAGACACAAGCTATCCAAAGAGAACTTAGCAACAGTTCTATTGGATACTGCGTGTGTCTGTAGCAGAAAAAGGGCAAGTTTGGAGCTCGGATGTGCAAACAGCTTTAAGGGACTAAGCAACCTCCTCTTGGCAGATGCATCAAGCAAAAATCTGAAACTACAAACCAGGTATTTTACCAAAGCATTTCCTTTTTGCTGATTCTAACTTTTTGTCTAAAGATTGCTCTGAGCCAAATAGCCTGTGTGATATTCTTAGGGCTTTTATCAAAGGACTTCATCAGAAGTGATAGAAACCTGCCACCAAGGGAGGTAAAAATTCATTCTCTATTCTAAAAATTTCTAGGATTTCATAAGATTGTGCATTTCTTTTATGTTCTAAAGATATAATTATATATAA
>NW_009940969.1:10819-22291 GCF_000696875.1 Nestor notabilis | reverse complement strand
TGCTTCCGGCTGCATCCTCCTGCCTGGTCCCGGTCCCTGCCCAGTCCCTGCCCGCAGCTCCGGGCTGCATTTTCCTCTGGGGGATTTGAGGAGCAGAACAAACCCGAGCCCGGGGATGAGCAGGAGCCTCCCGACCCCCTCCCTTCTCTCTGAAGGGAAGAATTCCCTGGGGTTAAAAACAAGAACAACGAAATACGGAAAAGTTTCACTAGGTTTTTCTTATTTGCCCTGTTTCGATGCAGTTACCTGGCCCGGTTATCCCACCCCTCCTGCCAGTGCAGAGTCCCGCGGGCTCCACGTCTGTCTGTCTGTCTGTCTGAACCCTCTCCATCCTCCTCTCTCCAGCTCACCACTGCCTGTCTCTGCCTGACAGTCCTGCCTCCTTCATCCACACGGATTTCCCCACAGCCGCTGCCCATGCTCCATGCTATTTCCCCGCTCTTCTCCCTGCTGCCACAGAGCCCAGATTCCATCACTTCAGAAACCTGGTGGCTGCCTGTTGGAGTGGGGGCTCTGCAGACCCCTGGCTGCCCCCAGCCCTGCCAAAAGGTAGGTGAGAAGTGTGATAGGCAGCAGCACTGCCAGCCCAGACAGGGGGACCAATGGAGGGGACTCTCATCCACATCTGTTGGAGAGGAGGACGGTGGCCACGGGGCTGATGGAGTTCAGGAGGGTGCTTGGTCATGCTCACGGTAAACGTCTTCCCAGGGGAACAGCGTGTGTTAATCCAGCCCCAAAAATCCAGCCCCAGAGACGTGTGGAAGGATGGTCATACACAGGACAGGCGATTTGGGAGTCAGGGTTAGTATCAGTTTTCCTGGCCCTTTTCCTACTCACCCTCTTCTACACAGAGCCTGCACCCGGCATCCTTTGAGACATCGCTTCTCATGGGGATCCTGCAGCAACTTGGGTCGGGCAGGGCCACAAGGGAAGGGAAGCCCTGATCCAACCACAGCCCTACCTAAGGGGATGAAGTGTCCCAAAAACGATGGGGTTTTAGCTCTGGACACACATGGGGAAAGGTCAGATCCAACCACAGGAGGCAAAGCAACCACCACAGTGTGTGTTGCTGCCCAGATTCAGGCACAGCCACCAAACAGTGATGCTTCTGCAGCAAGAAGGTCCCTCAATCAGACACATGCAGCTATCGGTTGTGCAGGGGGATGGAGGTGAACTCTGGCTCTGGAGGAGTCTGCTCTGGGGGAGAACTGCATCAGCACTGTGGAGCTGCCAGGAAAGCCCCATCCCTTGTGGCCTCAGAGGCGGGAGAGGTCAGTGGGCACGGTCCAGTCAGGCCTTTGGGTTCATTAAAGCATCCCACACATGTCAGAGGCCCCCAGACCTGCCAATGTGCTGAAGCTTTGACTACAGGCAGGAGCAGACAGGAGCTCTGAAGCCTCTTCTCCCCTCCGCTCTCCATCACACAGCTCTCTGAGTCATGTCTCCTCTCTGCTGCTTGTAAAGAGATTGCAGCATCAGGTGATGGGCAGAGGAGAGTGGCTGCCAGAGAGGTTCCCTGGGAGCTCTGTGTGGAGGAGACTCACACAGAATCATTGCGGGGGGAATTGCCACTCCTGGGTGCTCTGCAGTGGGCACAGGCACCTTCTCCCCTCCAGCTGACAACCCTGGATCTGTTAACTGACAGCCAGATGCCTTTGTCAGGGCATTTCCCAGTTCCTTTTGCTGGGCTTTCCTCGGTGATCCCTCTACCTGCATTTCAGCAGCTCAGGGAAGGGAGGTTGAAGAAAGCAGTTCGGTTCCAGCCCTGGATTTACCTCTGCCCAAGGAAGCAAACCTTGTGCCACGCTGCATTTTTGTTGCAAGGGAGCAGCTCCAGACTCTGCCCTGGGCTGTGCCCCGGAGGTTGGCGATTCTGGGATCAGACCTGGGCACGCTCCTCGTCTGCACATCACTCAGAGTCCCCGTCTTTGAGGGGCTCAGCCTCTGGGCAGCTCAGGATCTGAAT
The DNA here is from genome assembly GCF_000696875.1 of Nestor notabilis. Classification (NCBI taxonomy): domain Eukaryota; kingdom Metazoa; phylum Chordata; class Aves; order Psittaciformes; family Psittacidae; genus Nestor; species Nestor notabilis. Next base: position 20,325 of record NW_009940969.1, on the reverse strand, counting down.
TAACCCAGACCCTGTGGACAGCACAAGGCTTTGTTTTCCACGCTTGCAACAACTGTGGGAGCAGAACAACCGTCCCAGGCCAGCCCAAAGACTCCTCCGGCCTGGAGTCATGGGTGTTCATTTAGGAAAACCAGACAAGCAACAGATGAAGTAAATGGCGTTCCCTCCTTTTCACTGCCCTGTGCACCAGAGGTTAGCAGACCTCTTCTCCAAACAGCCAAGCCTCCACCCCTTGAGTCTCCCCTCATCGCACCCCTGAGCACCCTGCTCTGGACCGGCTTTATCTTGGCCATGAGCTGTTTGAGCAAGAGATACTGAGGGCAGGATCCCCCAGCGCACACCCTGGTGCTGACACTGAAGCACAGCCACAGTGTGTGCACGAGCAGGGACACTGAGACTCCACAGTGACAGCAGAACCCCCTCCCAGCTCTGTTCCAAGGATGAACCTGTCCTCCTACAGCTCCCGCATGGATTTGTGGTCTGGTTCCAGCAGGGAAGAGAGCAGTTCTCCATATCAGCTGTCTCAGGCCTCTGGATTGATTCAGGAGTTACTAGATTCCTCCGGGGCAGGGAAAACCAGGTATCTTACAAGCATGATGTTGACATGCAAAGATGCATGAAGCAACAAGCAAGGAGGAAAGTGTCTACAGCAGCAATAACTAACGTCAAAGCTACTTTCCCAGCTGGTTGTTCCTTCAGATCTGGGAATGGTGCTAGTGCCCTTTGCAAGGAATGAGCCGGACTTTCAGCGACTGCCAATGCTCAGCTGTGGATTTCTTGAGTAACATGAAGCAGCTCTACAACGTTTGCTGTAGTCTCTTCATGTATATACTGGCCTCTATCCATCTGTATCAGTAACCCCTGAGAGTTACTAGAATTGAGATAATTTCACCAGAATCAGGAAAAAAAAAGAGGAGACTCAGGATCTCCCCTATTCCAATCAAATAAAAACACGGAATAAAGAGCCTCATGACCTGAACCTTTTGAAAAGGAGCTGGCACCCCAGCCTGCTTGGCACTGAGATATATTCCTATGCAAAAAGGAAGAGCCAGAAAGCTCTTTGAGTCATTCTTGCTCCTTGTGATGGTCAGATGTTGTAGATATCTGCCACGGTAGGAAAAGTTAGCAAGAGGACAGGGATACCGTGGATATCCTGACATACGCAGTCAGTGCATTAGATGCTCTCACTTGTCATTGCCACTGGAAAAAGAATCCTGGAGATTCTCTCCAAGGTCTTGAGTTCAGGAAACTCCATCTCTCTGTTGCTTTCTGAAGATGACCCATAATTTCTTGGTCTGGCTTCCTGCCTCTAACCGATAAAATCTTGCATCACTCTGCCTAATCCTCAATCAAAGGGTAACTCAGAGCTGAGTTTTCAGAGGGCTGTCCTGCCTGCCATGTGCTTGGTGCCTCAGGCAGTTGCCTCCAGGCTCCAGCTGTTTTTATTACCTAAGTGGGTTTGATTGCTCCTTCATTTGTGCCTGAATGAGAGCCCTTGGCACCCTCATGGGCTTTAATGGGGTCTGTGTGTTCTAGCTACCAATTAAACCCACTGGCAGCAATTAACAGCTTCCAGCATAATGCTAACACGGAGCAGAGGGGACACACGGCTTTCCAGGTCTTTGGGAGAGGATCTGGTGAAAAAGGGGCATGACTTCCTGCAGAAGGATGGAGCACACTGGCTGGGAATGGCTCTGTCCCCTTGTCACTGATACCACTTTCTCCTCATCTGTCCCAGGCTCTCGGGCATGTTTTCCAGCAGTGGGCTGGTGAAGGTGACAGTGCTGGTGGGTGTCACCCCAAAGTGTAGGTACACACGTGAGGGGATAAGTACCCACCTGTATGCACTGGCTGTCAGTGCTCCTGGAGAACATTGGTGGAGTGATGTAGAGATGGAGGGTCTCCAGGAAACCTGGGCATGGGATAAGTAGGGGGCCAAATTAAAGTGTTAGGGCGCTGGCACAGGGTGCCCAGAGAAGCTGTGGCTGCCCCATCCCTGGCCGTGTTCAAGGCCAGGTTGGACACAGGGGCTTGGAGCAACCTGCTCTAGTGGAAGGTGTACCTGCTCTGGTGGAAGGTGCCCCTGCCCGTGGAAGAGGTTGGAGCTGGAGGAGCTCAAGGGCCCTGCCAATCCCAGACCATTCTATGATTCTGTGATTCTATGACCCTTCTGCCCCTCTTCTTTCCCTGTGGTCCTTCCCAGCACCTGAGCAGGTAGATGAAAACAAAAATGGTGAATTTGCACTGGAAATTTCAGGCTTACACATAATTCATCCCAAATCATCATCACTCATCAATAGCTGATTGTTGTCACCACCAGCAGCCGTCCCAGTCCCTGCCGGTGGCTCTGCCCAGCCTCTGGCACATTCTCACTGTTCCAGGGCTATGGCTCCTGCAAGCACATCCCTCAGCCCTGCTCAGCAGACCTGACACCACCTCCACCATCTGTGGAAACCCTGGGGAGAATCCATCCATCAGAATTAAGATGTTGAGGGATTAAATGCTTCAATCTCACTGGAATTGACATTTTCTGAGGAAAATTGGTTTTGTCAGAAGATGTGTGAGCAGCTCTACCTGTGAGAGGTCTGTACCATCATGGTGATGGTTTAAGCTGCCTGCTTGAGAGCAAGAACAGAAAATCAAACCCCAGAGCGCTTTTAAACTAAACTCTAGAAGCTGTCTCACTTCTGAGAGAGGGCCACAGCATCAAGGAGAACATTCCTCCTGCATAGAGTACTTGTGCTGGTTTAAGCTTGGTGTGAGAGCAAACCCACCACAATGCCACCCCATACGACCCTGCGAACACCAGCATTGTAGAAGGGTCAATTTGTAAATTCCAGTGCAAATTCTGTGCTGGAATTAGAAAAAGACATCAAGTCATGGTTCCAAATATCATGCTTGTAAAAGGCCTGTTTTTCTGGAGGCTGGGAGAGGAATACAGAAATAGCTCCTGATGGCAGCAAGAGCTCTTCCTTAGTAGCAGAGCGTATTTTAATGCACGGGTCTAGCACTTTACGTGTAAGAGAAAGACTACCCGTGCAGGCCAGTGCTGCAAGCCAGCTTGTAAAAATCCTTATTAAAACCCCGCTGAGCCTAATTGGGAAAGATAGCTTTTAATTAAAAAGTGCAGCCATTCAGCCAACTTTCATAGGAGATTGCTACGACCCCAAGAGATGCCAACCAGCAATAGACCCGGCTCCTTCCGGAGGGAGGGATTTTTCCCATCCTGTGTTAGCTGGCAGGGAACATCTCTGACTGTTTTAAATGGGCAACTTCACAGGTTTCCTGAGTGTGGTTTCTTCCATTAGGAAATGGGAATCTTTTAACAGCTCACCCAGGCAGCAGAATTCCTCCACTCCATCTATCGCATTAGGAGCCCGGAGTCCACACGGCTCGAGCTGGTGGAGCAGGAGAGAGAGCAAGAGAACAGAAAATCCAGATGGGGCAAAGTGTAGCTCGACTTTTTAATACTAAATTATTTACAGTAAGTAAAATCGTGTGTGTCAATTGTGAAAAGAGTCCAATTTGTTTGATTTACATTGCAGGGGGGTGCCCTAGGGTAGGGGGTGTTTAACTATCTCCTCTAATGTAATTGCCTATGGCAGCCCGTTAAATATTTGATAGGCTGCCTGAGCAAAGTAAGGAACTTGGTCTGATAGGCTCCCGCAGCCCTTTCAGTGTATCAAATGTATTTGCAGCCAGGAGTACCTGAGCCCTTTCCATTGTGTAACTGGTGCTAAGCACCCTCATTTTAAGCCCACTGCAAAGGGCATGTTGTAGTTCACTCTTCAGGTGTGCTTCAGTTCTGTGGGAACACGTTTTCCTTTGAAAAATCATAGACTCTCAGAATGGTTTGGGCTGGAAGGGACCTTAAAGACCATTTAGTTCCAACCCCCATGGAAAAAACCTTGAAAAACGTTACCTTCACAAAGTGCCATGGGGTTAGGAGATGGGAAACCGCCAGGAATTCACTGTGAGTATAGTCAGATACATCAAGGTCAACAAAGATCCACAATAACTGACCAGATCCGGAGGCAAAGAATACAGCCAGTAGTTTTGCTTCCCTGCAACCCCCAACATGCCAGTAGCACTTTACTTGCACACACACCAAAGGTGACTCACACGCCACGTGCCTGGGCAGCTCCAGTTCTAGCACCAGCTCTACCCAGGTACAGGAAAAAAAGGCAGATATTGGTACAGAGAGTTTGGTGGCCACTGGAAGATGCTGATGAAGAAGAAGAAGGAGATGTTCGACCTCCTCCTTCAGCCAAAGAAGAAAGAGCTCCCAGGAGACAGTCCACAGTGGCTGCCCTAGCTATTTGGTTGAAAAAGGAAGATGGAAAGCTGAATTCATAAACTCTGCCCTGTTAGACTTCCTTCCAGAAGGAATAAAGCCCTTCACTGCTTCATCTCCCAGCTGGGAGGAAATCCCAGGTTCCTGTTTTGGCCAGCTCTGATAGAGCCCACCCCAGCACCACCAGCTGCCTTGACAAACACGGGATTATCTGCCTCCATGCCCTACCTGAAAGCTCAGACCTGTCCCCAAGATCTCAAACACCTCTGGCGTGGGGACAAGGCTTTGCTTCCCAGGTTAGGCTGGGAGAAAGCCCCCATTCCTCGCTGTTCTACCCTGCCAGCCCCCAGGAATTCCTAGAGGGTAGGAAATATCACATCGCTCGCCTGGGGTGGTAAATATTTAACAAGGGGAACACCCCTTTCCTTTCTCCTTCCCCTCTTCATACATATTCAGCCCCTGCCTCTCTCTCAGCTGGCAGCACTTCCCCTCTGCCTCTCCTGTTTTCCTCCAACACAGTGTTAGGGCAGCACAGCGAAGCCCTGAGGAGATCTGGTTGCTCCAAGCCCCTGTGTCCAACCTGGCCTTGAACACTGCCAGGGATGGGGCAGCCACAGCTTCTCTGGGCACCCTGTGCCAGCGCCTCAGCACCCTCCCAGGGAAGAGCTTCTGCCTCAGAGCTCACCTCAATCTCCCCTCTGGCAGGTTAAAGCCATTGCCCTTGTCCTGTCCCTACAGGCCCTTGTCCAAAGCCCCTCTCCAGGTCTCCTGGAGCCCCTTTAGGCACTGGAGCTGCTCTAAGGTGTCCCCTTCAGGAGCCTTCTCTTCTCCAGCTGCCCCAGCCCAGCTCTCTCAGCCTGGCTCCAGAGCAGAGCTGCTCCAGCCCTCGCAGCATCTTCATGGCCTCCTCTGAGCCCCCCGGCCCTTCTCTTGCCCCCTGCCTAGATGGGGCAAAGTGGAGCTGTGCTGGCCTCTGGAAAAGTATGTCCAAGCCATGTTTCTGCAGGTCCTGTGCCCTTTGAAGGGCTACGGTGTCCCAGATTCGGAAGAGGTACATGGAGGTCTCCAGTCCAACGCACTGTCTGAAGTAGGTAGAGCAGGTTACCCATGGCTTTATATAGCGAGATTTGAAATGTCTCTGAGGATGGAGATACCACGGTCTCTCTGGGCCCCTGTTGAGTGAGCAGGGAGAGGCTGTCAAGGTTCTTAATCTACAAAAGCAACCAAAACTTGCCTCAGGGAACTGCCTCTGCCTGACTTACATACAAACACTGTGGGGCCGTGGATGAAGGGAACTGGGCTCAGGTGGCACCTACAGCCGGGCAGAGAGGAGCAAGTGGGATCCACACCAAACTCCATGCTGCTCCCCACCAACCCACTGGGGCACCTTGGAGGGTTTCTTGGGGTGGTGGTTGAGTTTATGTGTTGGGAGGCAGGGGAAGCAGGTCAGGATGGGCTGGAGAAGAGATGGAGAGGAGGAGAGACCTGCTGGGCTCCCGGGATGCAAAGGGAGGTTTTGCAACATGTGGCCACACAGGAATCCAGGCGGATGCGCCCTGGCCCCTGAGGGCTCCCAGGCTGCTCCTGTACACACACGTCTGCCAACACAGAGGCTCTCTGTGGTTCTCCATCCCTTGCTGCTCACTCCAGCTCTTACAGAAACCAGCTCTATTAATATCCCCATCTCTTCCTCTCGGGCCATTATTCTCCTGATGGCCCAAATTTCCAGTTAGCTCCTCTCCAAATTCAAACTACTGCTTCCCCCTCTGCTCCCAACCCTCCCCCCCCCCTTCCGAGAGATGATGTCACTGATGACCTATATTCTCGACGACCTATATTCTCCTGCCTCGTACATGGCTGGCGCCGGGGCTATTAGATCCCTGCTGCTGGGCTGTGACTGGCTGACAGCCAGTCCCGACCTCACGAGTAACCACGGCCATTCACCAGGAGCAGGGAAGCACCATGGAAGAAAAGGAGAAGAAGGAAGGATGGAGCTGGCTGGAGCCCACTCGCACCCCGGGGGATGTTACCAGAGAAGGGAGGAAGGGGAGCCGTGACATAGTTGACAGCTTTGACGTGATGAAAGCAGCCGTGGAAAGCATCTTCATTCTCCTACCTGCTGTCAAGGTCTGCCGGGACCTGCTGGCTGAGACTCCATGAGCTGCTGGTGGGATCGCTTTCCCTCTGATCTCTCTTGCAGTTCTGTGGCTCCTGAAGCACTGCAGATACTGGTGGGAACAGCATTGCTACGTGTGTCTGCAACACCTCAAAGCCTGTAGTAGCCCAGAAGTGCCATTTTGAACAGTCCCTCACGTGCTTGGAAGGCTCAAGCGTGTTGCATTTCTCTGTAAGCCAAAGCACCAGATCAAAAGCTCGCGTGTTTCTGAGCAGAGGCAAAGTCTTCGAGTTCTTTTCCATGCCATGGTTCAGTGGAGAGGCTCAGCCCACACCGAGCAGGCAGCACTCCCAAGTCATTAGTCAGTGGAGAGGCCAAGGCTCAGCCAGTCTGTGGATGAGGAGCCCCTGAAGAGCTGGAAAGGGGCCTTCCAGACAGTGGGAGGAAACAGAACAATGTCCCCTCTGCTGCCTGCAACGCTGGTCAAGGCATCCCATTTCTAAAGCCTTCTTAAGAGTCACCTCTGGCTCTTCTCAGTAGAAGAAATGAGAGAGGGAGAGGAAGGCGAAGGGAGATAATGAGTAGGAAGAGGTCCCTTCCTTTCCTCTAGCCTTGGGCATTGCTACCATTTCTACTTCGTGGTCCCATTCTTCTACATGCTTTCAGCTTCTCAGGCTGCTGCTGATCCCTGGCCTCATGAGTCCAACTCAGGTCCTTCTAGAGCAGGGATCTCCAGGCAGCTCTGCCCATGCAACACCAGCATCCCCATAAGCCTACCCCATCCTGACCGACTCCCACAGCTGGCAAGAGACTTACTCGAGCAGAGGAAAGGCCCAGTCATGCAGGAAAAGCATCCCAAAGGGCAGCTTTGACACCCTGCCCTCCCAAACAAGTTGCTTTTGACTAAGAGGTGGTTTTGGGGCTGGATGATCCAACGTCCAGCTGCACTGTTACCTCCATGGCACCCTCCCATAAGCTGTAGCCAAAGGGATTTCAGAGTCACAGCGGACAAACACACAGATAATCTCCTCATCCAAAGGAGATTCCTTCTGGTCCTCACCTTGGTTTATTCAGCAAAGGGAGTCCCCTAGAACCGAACACAGGTAGGATTTCCAGCCAGAGAGACGGGGGAAGAGAAAGAACAAGAAAGAAATGATAAGAAAATAGAAAGAAAGAAAGAACAGGGAGAAAATGAGGAGAGGAAGAGAGGAAAAATAAGGAAGGAAAGAGAGAGTCTTGGTTTTCTGAGTTAGAAGCAAAATTATCTTGATTTCCATTTGAATAATTCATGTTTGCCATGGGCCATGTATTCCTGAGCTTGAGTGTCAAGTGTTTATTGAATATATCTCTTGACAGGGCACTTGTGTGATATTCAGCCATCGCCAGAGTGTTTAAAAAACACACACAACAAATGGAAAAGGAGGCAAAAAAAAAAGGAAGCGCAGAGATGATGGCTTCCTCCAGCTCAGTTTGAGAATAATTGGTCCAAATGATGTCCTTTTCCTTTCAATAGAGAGCCCCCCTGCCCCCTCCTCTACATGGGAACCATCTGGGAGCCCAGCATGGGTGGCTGGGACATTGTCCCTGCACCCGGAGGGAGAAGCTCTGAGATCATCCGGGAAGATGAGCATGGCAGGTGCTGGAGGAACAGGAGTGTTTTTCACGTCCTCAGCTTTTGACAGGACATGGAGATGTGATTCCCAAGACTAGAGATGCCCTGTCCCAACTGGTTCCACCTTGGAGAGAAGCCCAGTGGTGAGTCCCTCCGTCAAGGTTAGTGCTGATAATGCACTCGGTGTAGGACAGGAGAAGGCATGAGAGCCAAATCTGGCTTCAGGACAATGAGTGGGGAAAGATTTGGTCTCTGTCCTGGATGATACAAGTTCCCTGGAGGATTCAGGGAAAGCTCGTATCTTCCTCTCCCAGCATTCACACAGACATTACTCTTCATGCAGCTTTCAAAGGCGGTGATGGAGGGGACCTAGGACAGTGACATCCACCCCAAACAGCAACTCAAACCTCCCAGGGATGGCTCATAAGCACCTGGTGGTGGCAGACCTGAGGTCTGGAGGGGTCTGGCTTCACCCGTTTCCTGTGTCCCCATGACTTTTTGAACCATCTCACATGCTAGTGGTCAAATATCGTCCACTGGTACCCCCTGTCCCAGTTTGATCCCCATTGCAGACATGGAGGGCTGCTGTCCTTCCAGCCTCCATGGACACAGAGCCCGCAGTGCCCCCCTTCCAGGCATGGAGGGCCACTGTCCCCCATGCCCTGAGGACTTGCTCTCAGCTGCTTTCCTTCCACAAGTTCTTACCTAAGGCAGGGGTGAAAACCTGAAGGCAAAAGGCTATCTGTGTCTGAGGTAGCGCCATGGAGGTGTCTCTGAATGATGCTCCCCACTGTGTCCTGCAGAGCTTGTAATACCCACGCATCCCTTGTACCCAGGTATCGCCCTCTCTGTGAGCCCACATCACAGAGGGGTGGCTGCAGGGTTGCACAGAGCTGAGGAGAAGGTTGGCAGTGGAGTGATTTCTCCTTCAGTCTTTTCTCCAGGGGACCTCTGAGGAGACACACAAGAGGATGCTCGATAGTGTGCGACCCATGGTGGGTACCTGCCTTGTGGGACACATTACATGGAAAATAGGAAGTGAAGGCTCCAGCCCTGCAGCAGGGTAGAAAGCGGCAAAAAGAATCAGTGTGGGGAAGAGGAAGGGCCCATGCTCAGGTCCCTGTTGCCTGGTCAGTGCCCACTGGAGTCTGTGCCCAAGGACAGGGCAGCAGCAGGGGAGTGACCTGAGCTGCAACAGCGGGAGCATCCTCGGGGGGACACATCTCCCATGGCAAAGCAATGATGCTCCAGCTTCCCCCTGAGATCCCGCACCCTAGAGAGGCTGGGGGGTCCCTGGGAGGACAAAGGACACAGCTCTGGGGAGAGCAAGGTCCAGCCTTGAGGGCAGGGGAGGGTCTGCAGCAGCCAAAGCGTGTTCACTTGCAAAGTCAATGTGCTCTGACGGGAAACAGCCTGGGGCAGGGGGACCCACTGCTGGGTGGCTGCCGGCCGGGGGCCACCCAACCACAAGATGACCCCCAACC
>NW_009940969.1:1649-10768 GCF_000696875.1 Nestor notabilis | reverse complement strand
GGGGCAGCGGAGGCAGCAGACAGGGAGAGGCAGCGTCTGGCCCAGCACCCAGCTCACAGCTGGTGCAGCAGCAGGGATCCCTGCTCCGCCATATGCTCTACGTGCTGCTTCAATTACCCCTCAGAGGAGCCGGGGCTTGCGCGGCTCCGGGGAGCAGCAGGAGGGGTCAGGGGGAGGGAGGCGAAGGCCGGGAGGAGGGAGGTCCCCTCGCACGGGTAAGGATGCCAAACACGGGAGCAGGGATGGAGGGTTGCAGCCAGAACGCCTTTGCTCTGGTTCGTGTGGGACACCCCCCTGCACCTCCAGGGCAGCTGTGCGTGCAAGAGCATCCCTGGCATATGAGAACATCCCTGTCAGCCTTCTGCTGACACCAGCTTGGGACCGGGTTAGCAACCCCACACAGACCAGGGTGGGAGCCCCTCCGCACCCCTTGGGAGTGGATCTGGTGCAGGAATCTCCCTGCCAGGCCTCAGCACCAGGCTCCTGACATTAGAGATCCATCCCCAGGCATAAGGACAAGCAGAACATCCCCCGTCCTCTCTCTGGAAAGCTGATTATTTCCAAACTGAGCCCCCAAAGAAATTGTGTAAGTAGGAAACAAAAGATTCTCCACTCCTGTTTTCATCTTTATAAAAATACCCTTGTGACTGAACAGAAGCGTTCATGGGAAACACTGATTCCTTACAAAACTCCTTTCTTTACTGGAAAACCAAGAACCTAAAAACTCCTATTTTTTTGACCTTCAGCCCACATGCTTTTTTTTCTTACCTCCTTTGAGCTTCTTTCTGAAATTGGTTTGGGTTTGGGTTTTTAATGACTCGAGAAGTGTCAGTTTGTGATTCGCTGATGAAAGTAAAGACTGCTTGGTTTCCCCACGTAGTTCTAGTATCGGGTTATTCGCTGCGTCTTGCAAACAGACCAGAGGAAAAATCTTTACATGAGCAACACTCACTGCTCTGGTGCTCATTAGACACATCATCCTGGTCCTTTTCATGCCCAAAATATCTCAGTCTTAGACATGCACACACAGTTTGTGTTCCTCTGAACCAGAATCAGGGGGTTTATTCCTTAGGAAAACCGGCAGTTGGGGTTTTTTCAATTTCTAAACAGAATGAAAAAGAAAACCCAAATGTGCATGAAAACAAGCTTAACCGTAAATCAACACGGATGGACATGGAGCTTATCAGATAATCCTGAAACTCACCCCCTTCATTTCAACTTTTTCCAGCTACTGGGATTATTTTTATGATCAGGGATCGGTTTCATTGCAAATAGTCCCTGTGAAACAAACCCCATCTCAATGGGTGCTATCGAGAAAAGCATCAAACCAGGACGTGTCAGCATCCGAGGCAGCATTTGCACTTGGCAAAGATTCATCCAGAGGGTTTTGCTTGTGCTTGTTTGGATCTGGCTGCCCCACTTCTGCCTCTGCTGAGACTCCGGAGCACGTCCAGGTCCACAGCCTGGGTTCACGCTCCTGGAACCAGGCAGAGTTTGGGCAAACCCCCCAGTTTCTACAGAGACAACTGAGCCTTCATGATTACAAGGCAGAAACTCAGCGCAGAAAGCGGCTGTCTCATGGCGGTGGGTGAAGTGAAGGTGGGCTGTGTCCTGAGTACCCGCAGGTGAACAGGCATTTCCTGCAGTCACTGACCAACACCAAACCCACACCAGCATCCCTGAGACCACCTGAAACAGGAATGTCTTTCCGGCCTGGGTCATTTTCCCATTCACCTGGACAGTGTGGGCTGTGCATCCTGCGATGCTCCACAGAGCATTCCCAGCACGGAATGATGCTGAAATCCCCCATTGACAGTGGGACCAGTTGCAGCAAAGCCCAGAGGAGACCAAAGACGGCCCCACTGAAGCATACAAACATCTTAAATCCTGACCCTCCTGGAGCAGGGAAGGAAAATGAGCAAAAGCAAATCAAGGACTAATTCCAAGTGTCAAAGCCACTTGAGGAAATTGCTTTCCTTCTGGGAGACCCGCAGGCAGAAAAGCTCGTCTGAATAAATGAGTCTCTCCTCTGCCAGTCCCAGGCACTTCCACCACTCGCTCATGAACTGTCACCGCTGTCCCAGGGACTTGTCCCCGTTCTCAACCCTGGTCTCCCTCCCCTCACACTGTCAGCAGAGGAAAAGCCCAACCTGATGCTCTGTGAGCCAGGTTGAGGGGTGGAGTGGTCCAGGCAGACAGCACCAGAGGTGCAGGGTCAGCACTGACATCCACGGCTGGGAAACAGGAGGAGATTTTAGCCCAGAGCCCCTCTGCGGGTGACAACAGCACCAGCTGCGTGGTGCAGCCTGGTTTTGTCTTGGGGACAAAGGGGGGCTGAGACCATGTTGCACTTCCCAGGCGGTGACCCCTCAGTAGTGCCTCTGGCCAGGCAGGTTGCCCACATGGGCAGCCGGGAGCCCTCTCTGGTGACTATCTGGTGACAGGAGCACCTTTTGTCCCCGCTCCGCCGGGGAAAGCAGGCACAGGGCGCCAGCAATGCGGGCGGGAGCATCTACAGCAAGGAAAGTTTATCCCTTCGGCAGGTTTTGTTCCTTTCAGAGGACACAAAGCTGTCTGTGCTTTCACCGCCTGTGGACACGCATCTCCCGGGCAGGGGATCAAAGCAACCCCATGTCTCAGGTACCGCATTCCCTCTGCGCTTGTCCCCCGTTTAAAACCCTGTGTTTCTGGTCCTAGATGGCTTTAGTGGAAGTTGCTGCCCACCCATAGCATGGCCCTGGCACAGGAGGATGTCTCCCCTGTGTTTGCCTAGAGGAGTTCATGTACCGTATGAGCTCAGTTTGATTTGCTGTAAAGCAATCATAGAATCCCAGCCTGGTTTAGGTTGAAGGAGCTTAAAGCTCCTCCAGTTCCAACCCCCTGCCCCGGGCAGGGGCACCTTCCACTAGAGAGGTTGCTCCAAGCCCCTGTGTCCAACCTGGCCTTGAACACTGCCAGGGATGGGGCAGCCACAGCTCCTCTGGGCACCCTGTGCCAGCGCCTCAGCACCCTCCCAGGGAAGAGCTTCTGCCTCAGAGCTCATCTCAATCTCCCCTCTGGCAGGTTAAAGCCATTCCTCTTGTCCTGTCCCTACAGGCCCGTGTCCAAAGCCCCTCTCCAGGTTTCTTGCACAGTTTGGAAGACAACATATGGCACAGGCTCAGTCCTTGCACCTAACACCCAAGTTACTTCCCAGCACAATGGTAACCAGAAAGTCTCCGGCTTCAGCCAAGTGGTCACAGCCATCTCCACTGCCATGGTAAGCACTTAGCCTTGGACACACACAGACACAGGTCACTGACTTCCCACCAAAACAGCAGGAACAAGAAGGTGTCAAAATGTCTTTGGACCGTCTGAGATCTTCAGTCAGAAGAGAAGAAAATGTGTAACAAGCCTTACAGGAGAGAGTATTTTACAGAGAGGAGGAGGGGGGACATGGTGGGGGAATATCTGAGTGGGATGGTTTATTTGACCTTCGTGTATAAATCTTCATTGTCCTTTCTGACAGGCAGAATTCTTCCAGGCAGGACCCAGGGGATTCAGGGGAGGAGAGGGTTAAGAGCCCTCCAGGCCATGGGCTGACCCACAGCCTTTCCCATATTGTCCCTTCTCTTATCCCCAGTCGCTGGGGAGATTAGACACCAGCAGCTTAACCTGGTCTGTGCCCTGCAGGCACTTTGGAGATGAAGGGCAGAGAACAGAGGGGCTGGTCTTTGAATTCCAAAATGCTTGGACGTCCAGAAAAGGGCTGGAGGGAGAACAGATCCAGAGGGCTGGAAGGGGAAAGGATGTGTAGGGACGGTGGATTATACTAACCAGGTACATCAGCTTCCTGCCAAGGGACAGAGGGCCACTCCTTGGAGCTCTTATGCTCCCAGAGGGCATCAGCAGCTCCAGAGCAGAGAGGTCCCAATGAGGAGGTGGAGAAGTCTCTGGGATGGGACTTTGTGGCTGAACATAGAGGCTGAGGTGGGTGGAAAAGCTGCTGCCTGCAGGTCAGGGAGGGCTCACGCAAGGTCTCCCGCCTCACCCAGCAGACATGGGATGAGCTGAACCTGCTGCGCACGAGTTCCTGGGAGCCCTCATTAGTGCCCTCAGCGATGCATTAGCACCAGGGGTGCAGCTGAGCCACGGCCTCACGCGAGAGCAGGGCTACAGGGAGCGGCCGCTTGGCTGGACTGGGAAGTTGCGGAGGGAGAGCAAAGGGAGACTTCAGAAATGAGCTGATTTGGGATTTTCTTGCCTAAACCTGAAAACTTCCCAAGTCAAGTGAAACCAGCGTGGCCAAGCCAAGCAGACGAGCTTCACAAAAGGAAAGGAGGGCGGGTGGATGGCACATGCTGTTCACAAGGGCAGTGATGAGAAAAGATGATCTTTTCATGATGGAAAGCTTCAGTATCCCAGGGAAAGCTTTGAGCATCATTCCCATCACTTGCTGAAGGGACTTACACTCAGGTGACTCATGCTGGAGCTAAATCCTGACCTCAGGCTATTCTGGGACTGAGAGCTCCCCGCTCCTGTGAAACCTCTGCCACTTGGCTGGGAACAATTCAATATCCACTCCGGGGTGCGTGTGATCGTGACGGGAGTCCAGTGGTTAAGACATCTCACCTTCGGTCCCTATTCTTGTGAATTTTGACAGAAAACAAAGCAGATCTCTCAGGAATGTGCGTCACTGTGACCTCCTGCAGCTGTAAGGGGGACATGGATTCAGGTCCCAGCAGGCAGCAGCTCCTGTTGGCTGAATGAGAACTTTTACCTGTCCCTAGTGGGAAGGGACTCACCTCTTTCTATTCAATTGGGCAGTATTAGCTCCCCAATAATGGTCCTTGCCTCTTCCTCCAGCTGAAGTATCCAGTTCCCTTCATGCCACATCTTCTGTTTGACAAACTGGGTGAAACTTGCAGTCACCTCCAGACTGGGGGGTGAGGAGGGAATCCCAGGTTGCCTTGCAATTTGATTTTGATTTCAAATCCAAGGAAAAATCATGGTGTCTCCTAGCTCAGACAGCTCTTCCCCAGAATCCATCCAAAAAAGCATTGGTGTTACCGTGGACCTCATCCATTTCATTATAGGATTCACCCACACTCAACCAGGTTGGAGGGAACCAGAGACAGAAGAGGGAAATCAATGGATGTGGAACTGAATGAGCTGATACTGATGGGAGAAACTGCCCAGCTTCGTATCTATCCATGAGTTCTGGGCATAGTCACCACCACATGTAAGTGCTGCTGAGCTAGCGCTAGCACTAGCACGAGGCTTTCAGAGGTATTCAGGAAGAACACCCAGGATCTGAATGTGGGTACAGCACTGGAGCATCACTAGTAGCCTGGGACTGCACCAGCCACCAGCTCCAGCAGCAAAAGGGGCACAGATCTGCTGGTTGCTCCCTCTTGTAGCTGAGCTGCTTTGAGGAGCCACAGATAAGAGGAGAGATGTGGCAGGACAACTTACAGGATTACCTAGTGCTACCCTTGAATCCAGCCATGCCTCACCTGGGAAAGAACCCTTTATCCCCCGATCCAGCTTCTCTTGTGCATCTCAATGTATTTAAGCTGAACCCTTGTTTCATTGATTAAGGCCTGAAATCGATGGGCATCAGAGTGCTAAGACACCATCCAAATAAAGATAATACAAACAGCAATAAAATAGCACCATTGATTTTAAAATTCCCCATCTAAGGCTTTATAAAGTATTCATTAAATGTCTATTAGGATAAATTGAAAGCATTAGGAGCATGGGTAACTGGTTATGCAGATTTGCAAGTGTTTTTGGTTAATTCATAAATGCTACATCCACATAGAGAGAGAAGCAGACATTGATAACAATGATTCCAATCCGTTTTGGTTGTGTCTATGTAACTTGAAGTTGTGAATATCATGCTATTAGAGACAGAAAGGGATCCATTTCCTTGCCTCCTGTACTTGCAGGAGGTCAATAAGCTAAGGAAGACGGCTGAATCTTTCATCTGTTAAAAGGAACAAAGGCACATTTAGCACACACTTGCTGCGGCGTGGGGAGAAGGGCACCACTTCACTAGGAAGGCCCTGGTGCTTGCTGATTACACGGTTGTTAATATGGTTGAGAGGGTCACACTTTTCAAGCACATGGTGAGTTGGATCATGTTCATCCCCAGCAAAAGAGAAGCTGCTTTGGTAGCCGTGGGACGTGTGTCATGTAACTATAGGGCCATCAAGGAGGATTCAACCCACGCTCATTTAATGGTTGTCAATCAGCCACAGAGCGAGGACAGGGTGATTGCTCCACAGTAGAGACTCGGGTACTGGGAAACGAGATCGTAAAGCATCCACCAGGGTCTGCTCCCTGCCAGCAATGCAATTATAACTCAGCTGAGAGCAAAACAAAGCTGCCCAGTGCTGCCTGTTGCGTAGGCAGAGGTGGGATTCCCTTCCTGTAGCATCAGTGCCTAAAGGTATGTCCAAACTTGCTGCCTGGGCTTCCTTCAGCTACGACATGAGGTCAGCGCTGCCAGGGCACGACAGGGACCTTGTGGTGGCAAACCCCTTTCCCAGCAGCCATGGAGGGAGACCCGGGCACCGCGGGGCTCACGGCAGGCTGCAGGAGGTGGAAGAGCTCTGCCTTGAAGACCTCGACAGTGAGAAGCTGGTCCGTGAATGGGGTCATTAGTCACAGTCTCCTGCACAAACAGACTGAAGCACAAAGACACCATTAAGACACGCAGCTCCAGAAGGCAGAAGGGATCTCCATTCTCTGGCCGCTGTGTGTGTTCAGTACTGAAGCCCTTGGACCCACCTGAGGCTGAACCCACCTGTAATTGAGAGTTACAGTTATTAAGGACAAATATCCTACGTTGGTCCATTATCAAGCCCTCCAAAGAGTGTGCATGTATTTACAGAGCATCATCTTCCTCACTGCAGCCTCCAGAGTGTTTGACACATCCTGGAGGAAGGGGAAAGGCAGGGAACCAGTAGCCTCCCTCCTGCTGATGGGCTGGTTTCTTTCGCAGTGCAGGCTGGTCAGACAGCAGCAGCCTCTGTGCGGTACAAGGCCTCTGACAGATGTTTATCACAGACCCTTGGTCCAAAACACCTGAGATGAAGTTGCAGGAGAGCCTGCCACTCGTCCTGGTTGTCCTGCCAAGTCTGCTTCTGGAGGACGCTCAGCTTCCCTGTGACTCAGTTTCCCCACTGCAAATCACAGAGGAAGCCCCCTCCCCAGTAGCTGTATGTTACGGAGATCAATAATGCTGAGAAAGCTTTGGAAGAACGGCATCAACTAGCCCATAATGCTCCGTGTCTCCTTTTAGCCCCTTCGCTTGATGTTCTTGCACTTGCTTGCCTCCCCTCTCCCTCACTTCTCCTCTCATTGAATGCTCTGAAAATACCTGGTTCGGTTGCTTTGTGAATTATTAGAGGCATTTACCATCGGCCCTCTCATGAATTATTCACGGCTGTTTTGTTCTGGGGCTCAGATGTAATTAATGGCTCAATTAATATTTAAATATTAACTATTTTTAAAAACCCAAGACATCTCTGTTGAGCTTGTCCATTGAGAAATAAAACACTGGGCAAGGCTCGGGCAGAGGAGCTGAGCCACGCCGCGTGGGGTGGACAGCTCAGCACACATCCGCATGGCAAGCAAGCTCTGGATGGGGGGAGAGGACAGCGGGGTGGGGAGCCACCACTGACTAAAAGTGAGCATTTCCCCACGGGCCTGATGATCCAGAGGCTCCTGATCTCCCCGGGGTTTCAGATCTCCAGCAGGTACCCTGCTGCGGCTTCCACCTTCTTCTGCTTCACATCCCAGCCACATCCACATCCTCATCACATCCCAGAAAGAGGGATGGAGGAAATGGAAAGGGAACGATGCACTGATGAGGCCCAAAGCTTGGATGGTATAAACTGGGAAACAACAGGATGTGATCCCACTGGTGGGGCTACCAGAGACCCCCCTTCTGCACAGATGCCTGATGCTTCCTCATGTCTTTGGTACTTGGGACAGTTAATTCTGCACGTGTGTTGATGAGATACACACGGCAATGCAGGAACATGAATTTCTGACTGATAGGGAAGGGTTTTCCTGTAAAAGGTGGTATTTGGAGAAAGGCTTGACGTTTGAGTTGAAGGGGATATTCCAATTTGGTAGCACTATAATGCATATATTTCTACTGGGCTTAAAAAAGAAGGAATAGAAAATGAAAAGCAAAGTAAAGTTTAATGAATTGGAACAACATTGGTGTGGAAGCAATATAAAAACATTATATTCTAATTGTAATGAACCAGGACTTCATCGCCATCAACTCTGCTCGGTTTTATTTGTCTGTTTGTTTGCAAGCTGAAACTTCATCAAAACAGACTTATCCTGGAGCCCTGAGCGCAGCTTCAGTGTCAACAAAACAATGTTTCCCCACAAAAGGGGGATTTTTTTTCCCTGGGGAATGGTGCAGGATCCTTTCGCTCTGCCCTGAGTGTTTCTCATTCACTGAACATCTCTGGGTCCTCGATGCCGGCAGGCAGGAGATGTGAATGATGCCCTGAACAAAGAGCCAGGGCCGCTGCTCCCTCCTCCCAGACCTGGAACCTTCCGAGCCTGAGGTTTATTCCACTTTGCCTCTCGTCTGCTGGGGGTCTGGGAGATCAGGCCCATGTCCCACAGCCTGACCCGGTGAGAGGTTCCCGGTGTTCCAGCAGCGCACGCGGGAAGACGCTGGTCCCTCTGACGGGAATTGGCGGGATGGGTTTCACCGGCGCTATATAAAGCATCCCTGGAGCCAGGTACCTCCGGGTGGTTTCCGCCGGCCTTCTGCTCGCATCCTGATAACTCCTGGTGGGTGATTTACAGCCTCATCCCCCTACACAGGCACTTACTGAGGCCCACCTTGCCCCAGCAGGCACGAGGCCACGGCGGCTCAGCTCCACACGCCAACAGAGCCAGTTGAATAATATATGGCTGGTGCTTTGTGAAGGTCCCGTAACCTGAGCTCCATCGCAGGGACACAGGGACAGAAATGGAGCGGGGAAGCCGCCCGATAATGCGAGCCCCAGCCACCCGATACCCATCCCTCGAGCACGATCTGGTGCCCGGCCAATGGGTGTCTATCGGGGAGGAAACGAGAGCCCGGGTTCTTAGGGACCGGC
>NW_009940969.1:0-1618 GCF_000696875.1 Nestor notabilis | reverse complement strand
CGCAGCTCCACCAGCACAGGAGGTGATGGGCAGATGCTGCAGCAGTGATCCGCTCGCTCCCTGCCCTTCCCGGCTGCTTCCAGCCCCGGTCCCCACACTCTCCAGCTGGAAGGCGGTGGGGTCCCTCTCATCCCACTATGCTCAGCATCCTGCTGGGGGACTACCCACCCAACCTGCACAGAGGGGATGTGACCATGGCCAGAGCGACCACCCTGCCCTGCTCCTCCAGGCCTTTGCCTGTTTGGCATCACTGTGTCCAGTCTCTTCCAAGGAGAGCACGTGTGGAGGTTTGCTGCAAAAGGCCAGCCCCTTCCCAGAGCTTGCAGAAAGCCAACTGCATCATTTCGGCTTCTGCATCACCTATAAACCCAGGCACAGGTCCCCCGCAGCCAGCTCTTAGCAGCAAGGAATTCACTGGTGCTGCTTTCCTCTTTGAATAGACCCCAAACACCCAAGCAAGCTCTTCTCCCTCCTCTCCCCCACAGACAGAGGGACACAGCACACTCCATGCTACTGCAAACCTGCTCCCTGTTCACAGTGTTCCTCTGTGCTGCAGGGCACAAGGCCTTGTTGCTCCCCTGGGAAGGATAAGATGGTCAGAACGGGTTTGTTCCAAAGAGCTGCAGCTGCAGAAGGTCCCTGTCCCTACCCCCAAGTGCTCTGTCACTGCCAATGTCTGTAGATAGCTGGGAAAAGCTAAGATCCTCAGTCAGATCCTCAGTGAATCAAGTTTCCCAGCTGCCAGAGGGTGAAAGAGCCCGGCTGTGCATCCAGGGTAAGGGGTGACATTTCCCAGCCCTCCTGGTACGTGCTACCCCATGTGCAGCTCAGGCCATGGGGCTGAACATCCCTTTCCTGCCCCAAGTACAACCTGTTCAGACCCACCAGCTGCACAATGAGAAAAGAAACCACTTGTTGGAGCCGCTCTGTGTAACCTATATGGGACTCTGCTAGGATAAAAATCCCAGAGGGGGAGGCAAAAAATCCTTCCAGCTTCCATTTCTCTGGAATGGGAATGCCACCCTCCATGCAAACACCTTCTGGGACTTCCAGAGGGGCAAAATGCAAGGACTCCAGACAAGATTTGGATGCTCTCAGATGTGACAGCGATGGGGGCTACAGCAGCACAAGGACAGATAGAGCAGAGCACCCTGCCAAAGTGCAGGATGCTGGACTGGCCTGGCTGCAGCGCTGACCCCTGCCGTGGCGCCAGCGCTGCCCCTGCCGCGCACCCCTCGTGCTGCATGCTGCTCACAGCGGCAGCCGCTGCAGGAGGAGCAGGAGATGCTCACCTCCAAACCCGGAGGGACGGCGCTTCAGTGAGCTTGGAATGAAAATCAGCGCGGGTGGCTGGGAGGGGAAGAGAGGGGTCATCTCCCCCGGGAGATGGGGGGAGAGCCAGGGACGGGGTTCAGCGACAGCGGTCACTGCTCCTGCTTGCCGTTCCTCTCGCCAGCGCTTTAACCCAGGAGCCTGTTGCAAGCCCGCAGCAGGGAGAGCAAGGGCTGGACCCAGCGCACGCTGGAACCGCATGGATTTCCATCTGCTCGGGGGCTGTACCGCTGCTCCCCGTCCCGCTGGCAGCTTCCAGCTCGGGATAAACACCATGCTCTGTTCC
>NW_009940968.1:1585-2009 GCF_000696875.1 Nestor notabilis | reverse complement strand
ATGGTGCTCCCTGGCCTTGTCTTCCAGCTCAGGGGGCTTGGTACCCCACGGCAGCTGGTCTCACTCGCACACACTGAGTGAGGCAAAGGTGGCATTACGTACCTCGACGTCCTCCTCAGCCTTCATCACTGCTTCCCTCCACTTCCGATAAAGGATGGAAAACCTCCTTCACCCTCATGGTGCTCCCTGGCCTTGTCTTCCAGCTCAGGGGGCTTGGTACCCCACGGCAGCTGGTCTCACTCGCACACACTGAGTGAGGCAAAGGTGGCATTACGTACCTCGACGTCCTCCTCAGCCTTCATCACTGCTTCCCTCCACTTCCGATAAAGGATGGAAAACCTCCTTCACCCTCCTTCTGGTGTTAATGTATCTGTAGAGACATTCTTATTGCTCAAGGCCAGGCTGGGCAGAGGGGCTTGGGGGA
>NW_009940968.1:1229-1524 GCF_000696875.1 Nestor notabilis | reverse complement strand
ACCCAAACCATTCCATGATTCAGTCTTTTACAGCAGTAGCCAGATTAAGTTCTAGTCAGGCTTTGGCCCTTCTAATTTTCTCCCTGCATAACCTCGTGGTCCTCCTGAGTCGCCTGCTCCTTCTTCCAAAGGTCACCAACATTCCTTTTATCCCTGATTTCCAGCCAAATCTCCTGTTCATGAGGCCAGTCTTCTCCCATCCTTCATCAGAGGATGCTCCTGGATTGGGGAGCTGGGCACTGGGGGTCACTGTTGGGCTGGGACACTGGAGGATCAGGGGATGCTGCTGGATTTG
>NW_009940968.1:352-937 GCF_000696875.1 Nestor notabilis | reverse complement strand
GGAGGTGGCCCCCTCCGAGTGACGGCCCCCCCGGCAGGAGCAGTGGCGGGTACCCCAGCGGGACGCTCTACGCCTCCGTCAACCCCGAGTACTTCAGCACCTCAGACAGTACGTGGGGAGGGCAGGGGCGTCCCCGCCGCCACCTTCCTATGGGACCGTGGGGTGGGAATGGGGAGGGGATGGGATGGGATGAAGATGGAGAGAGGGATGGGGATGAGGATGGGATGGGAATGTGATGGAGATGGGGATGAGCGCAAGGTTGGTGATGTGGTGGAGATGGGGATGAAGGTGAATACAGATATGGTCATGAAGACGGGGATGTGGTTGGGAGTGGAGATGGGAATGGGGATGGGGATGAGGACAAGGATTGTGATGGGATGGAAATGGGGATGGGGTCAAGGGTGGAGATAGGGATGGAATGGGATGAGGATGGACATGGAGATAGCGGCAGGGATGGTGACACTGACTGTGATGGTGATGGTGATGGTGATGGTGATGGTGACACCC
The DNA here is from genome assembly GCF_000696875.1 of Nestor notabilis. NCBI lineage: Eukaryota > Metazoa > Chordata > Aves > Psittaciformes > Psittacidae > Nestor > Nestor notabilis. The sequence goes on along the minus strand of NW_009940968.1, from coordinate 430 downwards.
CCCCACCCCTCAGTGTACATACCCGATGAGTGGGAGGTGTCACGGGAGAGGATCACGGGGATCCGGGAGCTGGGGCAG
>NW_009940968.1:0-239 GCF_000696875.1 Nestor notabilis | reverse complement strand
GGGGCAGGGCTCCTTCGGGATGGTGTATGAGGGGCTGCTGCTGGGGCTGGCCGCTGAGGGCGAGGAGACCAAGGTGGCCCTGAAGACAGTCAATGAGCTGGCCACCATGCGGGAGCGCATCGAGTTCCTCAACGAGGCCTCCGTCATGAAAGCCTTCAAGTGCCACCATGTGGTAGGTGGGGGGCCAAGGGGGATGGAGGGGACACGGAGTGGTGTGGGCACAACCATGCCACTCCCGC
>NW_009940967.1:24211-24534 GCF_000696875.1 Nestor notabilis | reverse complement strand
TCCCGGGAGCTGCTCGACCGTGCTCCTCCGTTCCCTTGTTCCCTGCCTGCTGTATCCCGCTGCTTTGGAATTCCCTTCCTTTCGTGCAGGCTTTTCCCCTCTCTTAACCTGTCTCTTGTCCGCAGGCTGGAAACCTGGGTGCATCCCGGCTGCATTTTGCACATACCTCTATTTGCTTCATGTCCCTACCTGGGTTTGCAGCTCAGTGTGTAACGCTGCTAGTCCAGCCCTGTGGAGTTTTCCACGTTCGAGGCTTCCTTTGAAGGCGTGGGGCTGTGCTTGTGTCGCGGTTTAAGCTTGCCGTGCTCGGGAAGCACCGCTGC
>NW_009940967.1:20971-24162 GCF_000696875.1 Nestor notabilis | reverse complement strand
GCACTCGCCGGGGAGGGATTTAAGGAATAAACTTATCAAGGCGCTTCCTAAAGCTGCAGAATAAGGGGGGGCTTCAAAGGCAGGACTCGCCGTGCCTGGCACTGGGTGCTTACGCGGGCGTTTGGAGCCCGGTGGCTGCTCTCCTTTAGCCAGACTTGCCCCTGCTCATGGTCTGCTCCTTCCACAGCTCCTGCTCCGCTCTCAGAGGTCCCGTGTATGTGGGGAGCCTCCCTCAGCGCCGGGTGCTCAGCACCCGCTGCCTCAGCTCAGCCGCTTGCATCACGCCGCAGCGGTGCCAGGCGTTTCCTAACGCCCAGCACCCAGGTATCACGACCCGTGGGGCTGGCCGGGCTGCTGGGCCTCTTCTCCAGAGCCCTCTGACAAAAGCACGTGTGTTTGCCAGGTTGGAAGCTGATGTAACTTTTCACGCTGCTGTGGGCTGAAAATACTGGCTGATCTGGAACTGTGTTAATAAATGACCTGGGCTGGTTGCTGTGCGGTGTGGGTTTGTTGACATAGCTCTTAGGAGAGAGGCCGTGAAATCTCTACTGGAGAGGGAGTCCTTTCCTCCCAACAAAAGCATCGCTCCTGTGTGGCTGGGGCACGGGGCTGAGCTGGATCTGAGCGTGAGCACCGTGTTCTGTGTGAGCACAAGCCAGCGATGTTCACAGAGCACCTCTGAGATCTGAAAGGGTTTAAAGAAGCATAAACCAAACCAATGTCTGCCCTGTGGCCCCTGCAGAGCAGACTGCCTTGTGCTGAGTGGTGCCACATCGCCCGATCCCTGGGAGCCGAGGAGGCTGTACCCGGTTCTGGTCTTGGGGATGCTGCCTCTGTGTTTCCCCTTCAGCTCATCACTAGTGTCTTGGGGCAGGTGTATCAGTTGTGCCACAGCACAACAGGCTTGCTGTGTCCAGCTCTTTAATCCTTGTCCGGCTTGCCTCCATTGAGCTGTTTTCTCTTTGTCAATACACTCAAGATGTTTTCCCCAGGCACAGTTTTAGTTTTGCGTGTTTGACAGGTGATGTCTTGAGGCAGTGAAGCCTTCCAAGCCCTGCGAAGTGTGATCTAATCCTCTGCTCCTGCTCTGCATTCACTAGTGAAGGCTGAAATGCTTTTGGAATCTGTGGGTACAGATGATGATCTCGAGGTCTGTGATGTGTTGCGGGGAAGCTGTTGGGTTTAGAGCCTTGGTAAATGAGCACAAATCATTCATGGAGGTCAGTGATAACTTGTTAAACTGACTTACCCGGGACATATGAGCATCCTCATCCCTGGGAAGCTGCAGAGATGCTGCTCCCCTGCTTCCCAGAGTGTGCAGGGGGTGATGGAGCTGCTCTGCTCCTGTCTCCCTGGCGATGAGGGACCTGCCCCAGCACATAGCTGGGGATTGCTGATGCCAGATGGGGTTTTATGTTTTCCTGCTGGTCTTTCAGCTCACCAGCTCAGCAGCCTGAAGCAATTGTTTTGTGCTGTTTATTCCCTGGGAAAAGCAGGATTGGAGCAGTGGAAAAACTGAGCGAGGGGCGTGATTAATGACTCCCTAACGCTCAGGAACTGTTCTGGTGAACCATGGGCAGATACGGGCGGAACAGCCTCGCTCCTGCTGCTGTTACCAGCGCAAGGATCTTGTTACTTGTAATCATCCTCTGGGTTTTCTCTCTTTACCCCAGTGGTGTTATTGCAAAAAAGGAGGTGATGAAACCAGGACAGAAACGAGGGGAGCAGCAGAAGATGGTGGCCAAGGCCAGCAAAGCTCCTGCGCGCAGCAGCTTGGCAGCGGTGCCGTGGGGAGTGCCCCCGTGTCCCTCGGCTTTGAGCAATCCCACCTACGTCACTCTTGTTCCCACTGATGTTTTCATTTTGCAGGGCTGTTTTTAGTAAGACCTGAGCAGTGTCCTGGGTCCGGTTTCCTGCAGTTAGAGCCTGTTCCAGCCTGGGCATTGGCACAGCGTCAGCTCCATTGTTCCGAGCTGAGTGTGGACTGAAGAGCTGCAGTGTTGTGCAGGGGCTCTGTGTCACCCTGGAGAAGTGAAAACTACTTACTTGGGTTCTTTCTCAGGTTAAGGAATATGTTTGTCCTTCTCCTTTCTCCGTCTGATTCTGCTGCAGTGAAATGTGACACGTTTCCGCTGGGACTGGCCTTTAGCATGTTGTAGAGCTGATGGATTTGAAGGGCTCTGAAAGCCAAGGGTCTTCCAGCTTCCTAGCAGGTGAAATAACTACCTGCAGGTAACCCAGGAGCAGGATTTGCTCTTGGAAATAGCACTGCTTTAAAGCAAGAATCGGGATGGCAAGTCTTCAGCACTACAGTGCAGATGATTTACTGTGGCGTGTGTGTGCCCAGCTGTGGAGACAAGGCAGCAGCGGTGTCTGTGGGCAGGGGATGTGTCTGTGCATGCCTGCAGGTAGGGTTGGTTGGGGTTTCTGTTCCAGGGTTGTTTTCTTACAGCTCTGCCTAACATCCAGGCACTTGTGTAGCTTTGGGAAGTCTTCGGAGGCTGACTGACTGTCAGATAAAGCAGTAGGCTTTTGGTCAGAGCCTGGCATAAGCATTGTCAAAAAGATGATCTGATGCACAGGCAGTGCCTCATAATTAAGAAAAAGGCTGTTTTGGAATGGTGCCCTGAAGCTGATCCACAATTAGCAGAGGATCAGTGCAAGCCAGCTCTGCAAACCCTCTTGAGATTCTCCTTTGCCTGATGCACAAACTCAAGTTGGTTTCTAGCAGCGAAACCTGCAGCTTCCCTGGCAATAGAGACTCAGCAGCCAAAGCACCGCTGCTAATCTTTGGGGGTTTAATCCAGATTACAACACAGTTTGTGCTCAGCCAGTTTGATGGCCTTCGCGGGCAAAGATGGGCAGAGAACTGCAAATGTCAACAGGGTTTTGTACAGCAAGTGCCCGGTTGCTCCACAAGCAGAGGAAGCAGTGTCTGCCACCCATGCGGTACGCGGGTCCCTCCGTGTGTCACCACCACGTACCTGCTGTGGCCTGCTTCCCCCTGAGGCTGTGGCTCTGCACCCCTTCACCTCCCTCCTGTCTTCCAGAGAGCGGTGGTGCTCTAACACCAAGAAGAGATCAGTGTTTCTCCAACACTGTGTCCGTGCTTTGCTCACAGCCACAATTGCAGCCTCCCTCAGCAGGAGATGCGGCAGGCTCCCGCCTCCTCCGCCCCGCAGGCTGATTGG
>NW_009940967.1:19540-20852 GCF_000696875.1 Nestor notabilis | reverse complement strand
GGAGATGCGGCAGCCTCCCGACTCCTGAGCGCTGGAGGTTGATGTGCTGGTACCCGGTGCTTCCCCTGCCCTGGCTGCGGGTCCCCCATGGCTGTGTAGAAATCCTGGCCACAAGATGAGTCCTTGTCTGTGTGACTCCAGGTGTTGTCACGAGGAGCATGCGATGGCAGCTCTGGGTTGCTGCTGGAGTCACTGCAGAGCGGCACAGGGTGCCCGGAGGAGCTGTGGCTGGCCCAGCCCTGGCAGGGTTCAAGGCCCGGGTGGGCACGGGGCGGGTGGACACGGGGCCTTGGAGCAACCTGCTCTAGTGGAAGGTGTCCCTGCCCGTGGCAGGGGGTTGGAACTGGATTAGCTTTAAGCTCCCTTCCAACACAAACCAGTCTGGCTTTGCAGGGCCAGACAAGCAACACGTGCTTGGTCTCCTTTAGGTTGTTGTAGCCCTCTCCTTAGGCTATGGGACTTGGCACAAACAAAGTGGGGTTATGTTTAGCGGACTAAATATTAGGTGCAAGTGTTTCTGGTGACAGGGATGGGGCTTTGATGCTATGAAGAAAGATGGGGTGCCTCAGAAAGGTTGCCTGATGCCGTTTTGAAATGGCTGAAATTGGAAGCTGCACCACAATCATGTTGGAGTTTCACAGAGCAGCATTCTTCTGGAAGCAGCAACGCTGGGGTTTAACATCTTTTGCCCTTTCTGTAGCTTCTCCTTTTCTGTTTTATTACTGGAATTGCTTCTGAAAAGGTGTTTGCAGCAAATGTGACTGCTGGTTCTTAAGCCTAGTGAACAGCTTTCAATAGCAGGACTTGCTTAACCCACCCTCTGCCATTCTAGAGGCACCCAGCGAAAGCAGCCAGCCTCCTCCTGCTCCTTTCTGCAGAGTAACTATTGTGTGTCTCTGGAGTGGGATTGGGACCAGTGGAACCTCTTTCTTTAGGGGGAAAAAAGGTCTTTATTCCTAATGGTAGCTAGTTACTGCCTGGCGTGTTCTGTGCTTCCTCACAGGACGAATAACCCAGTTGGTTACTAATGGTTATTCCCCAGAAGTAGCACAAGAAATAACTGAGGGATTTTGAGACTGTTTCCCTCTGTGGGTGTCAGTTTGGGATCAGTTTTGTGCTGGAATGGGCAGTTACAGTCACTGTTACTGAGCCATTCAGCGACTTCACTCTCCAGATACTCGGGTGCAGACGGAGCTGCTCTTTGCTGTGTTGGTGCCTTTCTGCTTTGCAGCTCTTCCAGAACCCATCCCAAGTGTGTTTGGTGTCTGTGCTGTGCTTGGGCAGCAGTGCCTTGACCTCCAGGCACTCAGAA
>NW_009940967.1:18835-19509 GCF_000696875.1 Nestor notabilis | reverse complement strand
TCTGTAGCCCCCGAGGACCTGAGACTGCAGCGGGAGCCACTGCTCGAGCTCCTCTGTCAGCAGCCTGAGCTCTCACAGCAACCCAAACCGCTTGGTGACCTCTGGCTGACGCAGCTCTGGTGCTGGACACACGCAGACAGGTTCATTGGGATGAAGGATTCCTTTGCATAAATCTTTGCTGCTCCTAAAAATAAACGCATCTTGGGCACCTGTGGCTTGCTGCCCCTCGGGAAGTTATAGCCTTGAGATCAGGACTCCCTGATGGCAGTTCAGAAAACTCCGAGAGGAAAAAGCCATTGCCATGAGAGGGTCTTGAGCATCTTATCCTGCAGGGTGCGAACCTGCTTCTGAGAAAGGTTGATTCCAGAACAAAACAGTGATGTAAATGTGTGCTGGTTTTGATAATATTGGCTCTGGTTTCTTTTCCCTGGAGAAGAGGATGGGGTGGGAGGGTCTGAGTTGCCTGCAGTCAAGCTCAGACTGGAAATGTGGCATGCCATAGGAAATACCATAGGGCGAGGGCGAGGGTTTTCCTCTCCTGCTGCCGTGTCACTCCCTGGTACTGATGTAGAAGCTGTAGGTGTGTTACCTGCATCCCACAGCAGCAACCCCGAGTGCTCCGTGGCTTGGGATGAGCTGCCCTGGATAGATTGGGGATGCTCAGTGTGGTGGGA
>NW_009940967.1:0-18783 GCF_000696875.1 Nestor notabilis | reverse complement strand
TTTATAACCTCCTTTATGGTGGGGAGACACAGCCCCAGCTCTGTATGTGCTTTGGTTTTGCACTGAGCTGTGTGATGGGGAGTTTTCCATGGGCTCCGTTCCTGACTGCTGTGTTTTATCCCAATTCAGATTAGGTAGCCATGTCGGCCAAAGCCATCTCTGAGCAGACGGGGAAGGAGTTCCTGTACAAGTACATCTGCACGTCCTCTGCCATCCAGAACCGCTTCAAGTATGCCCGGGTCACCCCAGCCACTGACTGGGCCCGGCTCACCCAGGACCACCCCTGGCTCCTGAGCGAGGTGAGGTGCCCCCCTGCCCACCCCGGCTGCTCCCGTCGTGCTGCTGCACGTTGTGCGCTCCGGGTCTTTCCGGCAGGACCGGTCGCTGCTGCTGCTGCTCTGACACGTTCATTTGCAACACTGATGAAGAAACAAGCCTTGCTCCAAGGCAGTTCTATCACCTCCTGGGGCCCTGCTTGTCACGTTCCCCTGAGGACTGTGAAGTGCAGAGCAGAGGGAGCTGCCAGCAAAGTGCTGCTACTAACAGCGGGCAAACGAGGCTAATTCAGACAAAGCCTTTGGGATGCCAGTCCCTGATCCCAAGCCCTTGCTTTCTGAGACCAGGGTGCTTCCTCCACTAGCTTTCCTGTTCGGGCAGGGTTCTGCTCAGCTTTCCTGTGTCCCAGCAAATGTCGTGGAAAAGCTCATCTTTTGCTTTTTCTGTGTAAGATCTTTCATATCTCAGTGTTTCAAGCCATGTGCTTCCTGTCGAGAAAACATACCCAAAAGCTCTTTTAATTAGTTGTCCAAGCTGGCTTCTTACCAGTGCTTAATTACATTAAGTCACTGGCTGGGAGAACATGGATGTTTTAAAGTCCTTGACTGGCTGATAGAAGCCCTGTGTTAAGCAATTAAACGTGCCACGCAGCAGTGCATGAGGGAACTGCAGGAAGATCTCAGCAGCACTTCTCAAGGGGCTTGCAGCCAGCCAGGAGCTGGGTCTGCCCGGGGATGGAGGGCATTCTTCAAGGCTGTTTGCTGTACAGAATTCAGGGGGTTCCCTCTCTGCAGAGGCACTTGCTAACACTGCTTTGTTTGAATCTCTCTTGCACGATGTTGTTGTAGCGTTTAGTGGTGAAGCCAGATCAGCTCATCAAGAGACGTGGAAAGCTGGGACTGGTTGGGATTAACCTCACTCTGGATCAAGTGAAGGTTTGGCTCAAACAGCGCCTGGGGCAGGAAACCACGGTGAGTGCCACCTTAGCCACAAAGCCACAGGGCTCTTGTTCTGTCATCTCTGCCTGCTTGTGTGATAGGAGCTAGTGCACACGTGTTCTCTTGCTTATGGTGGTTTAAAATGCATGTTATGCTGATGCCAAAGCAAGTGAGAAACTGTCCCATGCGTGAGCATCCTGCTGGTAAATGACAGGCCTCAAGAGGGAGCACGGCTGCGTGCTCCCTGTTCCCATCCCCAGTGCAGGGCTGGTGTAGGGGGAGCTCGGCAGGAACTGGTACCGTTTTGAAAGTCCCTTCCACTTGGGAATCAGCAGTTGATAGCTCAGATGCTGCGTGTAGTTGGCAGAGCTGCCTGAATTGAATCCCCGAGGCAGATTTAACAAGACAAGTGTGAAATCCTGCAGCCAGCCGGTGCGTTTTGGCTGATGACTGAGTGTTACTTCAAGTGCTCAGTTTAATTCAGTGCTGGCTTGTAATATGTCTTCTCCTGGGAGTGACACTGCAATGGTGATGGTAAAGAAACGCCTGCCATCCCAGCTGCTGTGCTTCCACTGCAGGAGGAGGCTAAAGGCTTCTCTTGCTCTCCCATGCTCGCTGACACCACTGCAGGGCGAGTGCCCCTGCTCCTGCCGCTCCCTGTGGAGCTCTGGAGTTCCTCCCTTTGGATTTTTCCAAGACTCCAAGCAGCAGCTCCAGCTGTTGCAGTTGATGCTGCACTGAGCAGTGCTCTGTCACAGTGCTGCCTCTGGGACAGGAGATGGAGAGCAGCCATTCCAGTCTAATTCCAATAGCCCAGTTCTCAGTGGAGCCCAGCGGAGAGTGACTGGGAGGAAGTGATTTTAGGGCAGTGTTGGTTAATTCTCAAAGCTTGCCTTATGCTGTCCTGACTATGGAAGCTGGACAGGGGTTTACTGGTGTCTGTCGTGTTTTCTGCCTACAGATCGCTAACGCTAAGGGAATCCTCAAGAATTTCCTAATCGAACCCTTTGTCCCTCACAAACAGGTTAGTGTTCCAAAGAAAGCATTAACAAGTGCTTGGAAATCTCTTTGGTGGGGCTTAGATGGATGATACAGCAGAGAAAGCAGGAGCTTGGGAGTGTGCTGTTAAGCTGCTGGTGTCTGTGTGTGGTCAGAGCACAGTGTTAGTCCTTGGGAAGTGCTGCTGACAATCACTGCTGTCACTCTGCTGGGAGGAGGCTGCAGGTACCTGGGAGGAACCAAGTTGGTTGGTCAAGGAGCACCTTGAACCGGGTACTCCAGAGTGTGGGTAACAAACTGCTGATGTGACAGATCCTCAGCTAGTGCTGGTGAAACACTCATGCTCCAGCAGGGCTTGCACAAGGGCCGTCATTTCCCTGCCACAACAGCCCCTGGGCTGCACTCGGGTTGCGTCAGCCAGGAGCAGTTGTCTCCAGGAATGGGCCGTGGTGTCCCTGGCACCTTGCACCAGGATGAAGTGCTCTGGGCCCTGCTGGTCTCCCTGGGGAGTGTCTGGGCTGCTCCAGTGCTGCTGCCTGGAAAGCCCACTGACACGAGAGCCTCCTCTTCAAGGTCTTCCTGGGTATGACTTGCTAATGCTTGTGCCTGGGCCCATGGTGCAGGAGGAAGAGTTCTATGTGTGCATATACGCTGCCCGTGAAGGAGACTACGTGCTCTTCCACCATGAAGGGGGTGTGGATGTGGGAGATGTTGATGCCAAAGCTCAGAAGTTGCTTGTGGCAGTGGATGAAAAGCTCAGTGAATCAGATGTAAAGAAGCATCTCCTGCAGCATGCACCAGCCAATAAAAAGGAGTAAGTACAGATGCCCAGTCCCAGGCATGGCCACCAGAAGCTTCTCTCCTTCATTTCAGTGCAACATCCCTTTGTTCTGCTTCACCCTAAAGCTTGTTCTCCTGCCCTTCCTGCTGCTCTCAAGTATCTGCCATGCATCCTAAATCCAGGTCCTTTGAGCTGATCCGAGCTGCTTGTAAAGCTCCAAATAAGTGTTCACAGTGCTTTGAGCCTTCACTTGACAGGAGCACTTCTCAGGCTTGACCTCTGAGGTGCTGGAGACTCGTATTGAATCCTGATCCTTCATGCCAGCATAGACGAGTTTCTTTTATTTAGTATGTGGTTCTGGTTGCGAATTCGGAAATGAACCTTCTCTTGCTCTGGCCCAGTCTAAGAAGGGATTCTCTTGCTATTCCCCTGCTTACTGCAAGCTTTGTAGATATTAAAGTCTTCTGTATCTCCTTTAATGAGATGCTTCAGTCCTTGCCTAGTTATCTTGATGTAAGTCATGATTTTCCCAAGCATGACATAGTGGCTGATGGCATTGTGCAGCTCTGAGGGGCTCCAGAAGCCTGTCCCCAACAGAGCTGGCTGCTGTCTCGTCCTGTTCCCAGCTAAGCAGCTTGGTTCTGGCAGAGATGTGTATGTGCCAGGGGGACAGTGATGCATTCCTGTCTGAACCGAGCACCTCTGGCAGCCGAGCGCTGTGTTCCCAGCAGAGTTTGGTAGAGTGTAATTAAGATGAGTCATTGAGGTCCTCCTCTCCTTGAGTCATCACCTGAGCTTCTTCCGGAGAAGATGAATGAGAAAGCAAGAGATTGATAGGGAGCAGATTTGCAGATTGCCACTAATTTAAATGAGGCAGAACAGGCTGCACTTTGTATTTGGCTGCTTTAATGAACTTGTGTTATGTTTTTTTACAGCATCTTGGCTAGCTTCATCTGTGGCCTGTTCAACCTTTATGAAGATCTATATTTCACATACCTCGAGATCAATCCATTAGGTAACAGACATTTTTGGGAGCAGGACTTTCTGTTCTAAAACACTGAAACGTGTACTTTATCTTCCTGTAGCTGGCAACAGTGTCAGGTGGCATATGCAAAAGCAGTACAAAAGTGGCTGGGATGTGTCTGGAGCTGTATAAATCAAACCCAGGACTGCTCATAGGTGTTCTGTTACCTAAATGCCTGGTGGAAATGAAAAATTCCATTGAAAGGGGTGTTAAAAGTCAGAACTGGAGAACATAAAAACTGCTGTGTTGGATCAGAACAAAACAGGACCTGAGCCGGGGCCTGGTCTGTGACCACAGTCACTGCTCAGTGCTGAAGGGAACTTGCTGGCTCTGGTACCAGGCTGAGCGCTGGGGTGGAAGGGGAGCCGAGGCCACCTCCATGTAGGGGCCAGGTTTTGGGGGTGTCTGTCCCAGCGGAGCCCACAGTGGTGTGTGTTTCAAACGCAGTGGTGACCGGCAGTGGCGTCTACATCCTCGATTTGGCCGCGAAGATCGATGCGACTGCTGACTACATCTGCAAAGTGAAATGGGGGGACGTGGAGTTCCCCCCTCCCTTTGGCAGGGAAGCTTATCCTGAGGCAAGTACCAGCCCCCTCTGGCCCAAACTCCTTTACTTCCACAACTGTTGGAAGCGGAGCTCGCTCCTTGACTGCTCCGTTACTCATCCCAGGTGACTGCTCTGCTGTCTCCAGAAGGATTTCTGTCCTGACTTTTTAATTTTAATAATTATAATTATGCTTCAGTTGGGGAAGGGTTTTGTAACGTAGCCAGGAAATCCATTTAGCTCTTTTTTTCTCTCCGTGTAGCTTGCTGGATGCCAACTCAATTTGCTCTTAAAAGGATTAGTTCAGTTTTTGTCTCTGAATCATCGCTCTGCAAGTCACTGTGAAGGTTGTTATGGCAGTGTCTCTGCTGAGGATTATAATGAACTCCCAATGAATTGCTTCTCGAGAGGCAAACCCACTGTGATACAGGGACACTCTTGAGCCAAATTGCAGTGTGCTCAGGGGTGACATTCTTGGCTGCAGCACAGCCAGAGAGTGTGTAGCCATGGGCGTGTTGAGGTTTAACCTGGCCCCAGACTGCAGACAAGGTCAGAACAAGACTTGTCGGTTCAGAGGCATTTAATTCTGTGACTGTCATATGTGGACCTGTGAAACCTGGGAGTTTCTGCTCAGGTTGATCCCCTTTGACTCTGACACAGAGAATGGTGCAAGCTCTTTACACCCAGCCCAGTTCAGTGTTCTATGGGGCAGAACACCGGGCACAAACCAGTCCTGGCCCCCAAGAGATGACCCTGCCTCTGTCCCCCTTACAACAGTGGTGTCTGTGGTTTGCTCTCTCCTCAGCTGGAGCTGACAGGAGATGTGGGAACTCTGCATATCCCAATGGGCCCAGCACTGCAAACCCTCTGGTTTGGGGAAGGAGGGATTTAAACCATGTGCTGCTCTGCTTGCAGGAAGCCTACATTGCTGACCTGGATGCGAAGAGTGGAGCCAGCTTGAAACTCACTATTCTCAACCCCAAAGGCAGGATCTGGACCATGGTGGCTGGTGGTGGTGCCTCTGTGGTTTACAGGTAACAGCATGAGGCTTCCAGAGGCGGGAGGGGGGATTTACAGTGCTGGAAGAAACTGGCTGATGCAGCCTCTGGAAGGGATCCTTCCCATGCCATCACTGCTTGGGACCTCTTTGGAACGAAGGTGCTGTGCACGTTTCTTACCAATGTGTGTCCTTTAGAGAAGTTAATTCTGGGGGGCTGAGATACAGTTTTGTTTTGTCTTGGAAAGAAACAAGCTGGAAGCTGTTTATGGTAATATCATTGCTGTGGTAGTCACTGAGTTCCAGCCTATCTGGGAAGTGTAACGAGGTGAATCCTGGCTGGCACCAGGAGCAGCTTTGTCTTCAGCAGACAGCATGAGCTCTGTTACAAGTCCCACTTTCCCAGGAATGTGCAATGCTTTATTAAGACCTTAATAGTGCCTCTAATTCTAACTAATCCTGTTAAATAACTTTTTGTCACAGTGACACCATTTGTGACCTGGGGGGTGTGAATGAACTGGCCAACTATGGGGAATACTCTGGAGCCCCAAGTGAGCAGCAGACCTATGACTATGCTAAGACGATCCTCTCCCTCATGACTCGAGAGAAGCACCCTGAAGGTAAGGGAGCTGCTGAAGCTGCCTCAGGGGGCAGGAATCTGACCAAATCTGGGCTGTTCCTGTGCTTCGACCTTCCTGGCAGTGCTTTGAATGTACTGCTGCCTCCTGAGTGAATAGTGCTGGGTTCAGGGGCAGGACTTGTGGTTTTCAGTGTAGCGAAGAGCAACTGTGAGCTGCTTATCAGAAAAATTCGTGCTTGGTACAAAGCTCTTATCTTTTGGGCTCTGCTAAACACAACTTGCTGCAAACTATTGGCCAGTGTTTCAGTGCAGGATCACGAAGCAGTTTAGGGCAGAGCACACGATGTTCCTAAACCAGTTTTCTTGACGTGTGTGTTTCTTCCCTCAGGAAAAATCCTGATCATCGGCGGCAGCATCGCCAACTTCACCAACGTGGCAGCCACTTTTAAAGTGAGTGCAGAAATCCCACAGCGATCAGCCCTGAGCCCTGTGCTGAGCCTGGTGGCACATCTCTTCCAGGAGGTGCTGAGATGATGGGACAGGGTCAGCGTTGGCTGCTCGGTTCACCTTCCTCTGTGTTCCTTTTAGGGCATTGTGAGAGCGATTAAGGATTACCAGGGTCCTCTGAAAGAGCACGAGGTGAGGATCTTTGTACGAAGAGGAGGTCCGAACTACCAGGAGGGGTTACGTGTCATGGGAGAAGTTGGTAAGGACCAACCACTTGCTAAGTTTCATTCTTGCATCTCGTTTCTTCCACCTGAGCCTTTTCACAGTGAAATGCTTTGTTTTGGCAGAAGCTCATCTTGTTGCTTCCCCCACTCCCCCCAAAGGCTGATTGTTCTTATGTTCTTGACGCAGGGAAGACCACTGGGATCCCCATCCATGTCTTTGGCACGGAGACTCACATGACTGCAATTGTGGGCATGGCCCTTGGCCATCGGCCCATCCCCAACCAGCCTCCTGCTGCAGCCCACACGGCCAACTTCCTCCTCAACGCCAGTGGCAGCCCCTCGGTAAGTCCCTTCCCCTCCAGGAAAGGGGCCGCTCCGAGGAGCCTCCTGAAGGCAGCTTCCCCTGGTGCTGCCCAGGGTGGAGATGGATCTTGGCCACCTCTGGATTTTTACTGAGCTCCAGGAGAACTGGAGTGCCTCTGCCTGCGTGGTTTATCACGAGGGGCCCTCCCCACGTCCACCTCGCTCATATAGAGAATGGGCCCCCTCAAAACCAGCAGTGTGACTGGTGCATCTGCTGAGAATTTGGTCACTGGGGAGTTTTTCCCCTCACTGGACTGAAATGCTCCTGTCTCAGAATTAACTGTCTCTGTAGACTGGCGTAGCCCCAGAGGCCATCTCCTGTGTGCCCCACAGCCAAAGCAGCCATCTCCTCCTGTGTGCTCCAGGTCTTACCTGGCTCCCTGTCCCTTACTGACGTGGCTTCTGAACCTTACAGACTCCAGCAACAAGCAGAACAGCTTCCTTCTCAGAGTCCAGGCCAGATGACATTGCTCCAGCTAAGAAGGCAAAAGCAGCAGCACCTCTTGGTAAGTGCAGCACTGGAAATGATTGTGAGCAGTTCTCATCTCCAAAAGACAGGACGTGGACTAGACTGATGCTGTGGTACCTGTCTATCTCTGTGCTGGGTTTAGTGAAGTGCTTTAGAAGGTTGTCACTTGCTGTGCCATTAGCTCATACACAAGGTGAGTCAGAGTTGCCTTGATCCTGGATGTTCCTTTGAAGGGAACAGCACAGTTTGAGAACTCCCGCTTTCCCTTGTCCCTTTATGGAACTGTCTGTGCTGTGGTTGCTGAACTGAGGCCTGCTTTCCAATGAAATACCTGCGAGTGTTCCCATGGGATGCTGCTGGAATGGTGTAGGTGTTAAGAAAGTCCTTTTTGGTACATGCTGCAGCTTCCTGGATGAGCACTCGACAGTCAGTTCAGCAGTTGTGATGTACCCCTTGCACTCAGGGTCAGAGGTTGCTGTGTGCTGTGTTGTGTGGTTTTGTTGGGGGCTTTGTCCTTGTTCTCAGGTTTTGGGCTTGTTTGGGGTGGGTTTTACTGGTCTGTAGGAAGCTTCTCTAGCGTGGTGATATGCAAGAGCTTTGGCAGCTTTTAGCTTGCATTTGTTGGAAGCTTTATCGAGTAAGAGCATGTTGTATGGGGAGAAAACAACAGCAGAATAGGGCAGGGACAGAGTGTGATAACATCCCCGTCCTCCTCTTGACCATGAGGTGACACTGGTCTCATTGACATCAGTATGACAGGATGACACCAAGGTGCAGACCAGACTGTGATGAACCACATCACAAACCCCCCTCTGCCCTCCTGACCCTTGGGCACAGTTTTACATGAGCAGTGGCTCGGAGACATTGGAGATGTGAGCCCCGTGGAGCTCCAGTGCCCGGAGCTGCCACCTGCACCCACAGTGGGTGTGCTGGGCTGAGCAGAGTTCTCTGGGTGGGTAAATGCAGGCTGGATGTCCAGCTATTGCGAGAGGCAGCGGAGAGGGCTCCAGTCTGGCTGCAACACAAGCAAGTCCCAAGGGCTCGGGTGCTGCAGGACCCCCACGTGCCTGGCCTCGCTGGCAGCTGCTTTGTTTAGGCCTTGGGTTTGTTGCTGTTGGTTCTCTCCACAAGTTTGCAGTGTTCTCTGGTCCTTCCCTCCTGCCCAGCACATTCAGCCACCACCATGTGAGCTTCTCATCTGTTTCCTCAACAGACTCCTTTTATGCAAGGACTCATTTCTGGAGGAGAGAGGGGCAGGTCTAAAACTCTTAATTTTTCTTCCCCTTTCCTCCTCCCCGGTCAGATCCAGGCATATTGTGAAAAGCTCTGTTCCCTTTGCCTTCCAAAAGAAGGACTCTCTAATCAGGAACTGGGGGTTTGTTCCAAAGGGAAACAAAATAGTGCGGGTGCTGTGCTTCTGAGCCTTGAAGGGCACAGAAGAGTCACTGCATGAACTAACTGTTCCTCTTGCCTTATCACTTCAGCAGAGCATTGAAGCACTCTCTGTGCTGGATGGAAATGAACTGCTGAAGTGGGCTCAAGGTGGAGTTTGCAGCCACCTCCCATAGCCTAAGAGGAGGGACAGGAGACGGGGAATGCTCACATTCATTCCTTGTGTGGTCTCAAAGAGTGTGGCCTTTCTGGACCTGTGCTTCCCTCTTCCTGTGAATACTCATCTCACTTCCTTGCAGGAATCCTCCAGGGGAGGCAGTCTTCTAATGCCAAGTCCTGCGGCAGCACCTCCAGTGTGTAGGGGTGGAGAGCAGTGACTGGTTTCTTGTTAAAGCCCAAAGAACAATATCCTCTTTAATCCCTAATGCTGTTTACCTTCTGGTTCTAAGCCAAGAAGAAATTAGCAGTAGACTGAGCTGGCTACAGCAGCAGGATCAGCTCTGGGTTCTTAAGGGTTTTAATTGAACCCTGCCTGGAGTCAAAGGGAGGAACTCACCATTTGGTTGTGACAAGGGGTGTAAATAAGCAAACATCCCATCCTCACTTCCTCACTAACTGAACTGTGACTTCCTCACTAACCTTCCTGTGACTGTGCCCTGAAGTCATGTTTTGGGCTGAATATAAACTCTTGGAGCTCTCAGGTTTGTGTTTGTGACCATCAAAAAACCCCAGAAACCCAAAGCTGAGGACTGAGAGCTCCTTTGCTTTCTCTGTCCCCTCCATTTCCTGCTTCTCTCTCTATTTCCTATCCTCCTGCTGTGGTGCCCTGGCAAACATAGGAGGCAAACCCCCTGTAGGCCATACCCCACTCAGTAAATCCCTGATGGCTCAACTCATGATCAAGCATTTGCCCGTTTTCTGAAGCCCAGAACTTGTTTGGAGTCCTGGGAAGGGGGATGCTGGAGCTTGGTCTTGCACAGATGGACACTGTGAATGTGTTTGGTTTTCCCCCCTCTCTGAGCAGGTAAAGCTACAACCCTGTTCAGCCGCCACACCAAAGCCATCATCTGGGGGATGCAGACCCGGGCTGTGCAAGGGATGCTGGACTTTGATTATATTTGCTCCCGGGATGAGCCTTCAGTAGCTGCCATGGTTTACCCATTCACGTAAGTAGCCTGTGCTGACTCCATTCTCTGCTTCCCTCGAATCCTGCTGGTCGGGTCCTCCTTTCCCAGTCTCTGCAGTTCTGTGGTGTAACTGCCCTACTCCGCATCTCTGCTCTAACAGCCCTCCCCTGCTCCCATCCATCGGGTTGGCTTTGCAGACTGCTTCCCCTCTCCTTCAGCCATTGATTTCAGGCTGCTCTGTTGAAACAGCTTCATGTCAGCTACATAAGTCCCACTTTCTGTTCCTTCAGAGAGTGTCTGGGTTCTGTTCCTTCACTCAGCAAGTAAGGAAGGCAATGACGAGTTGGCCTTTCTTTAGGAGCCTTTGCTCACACTCCTGCCTGCAGTGGCAGAGGTTGCTTAGCAGGCAGGAAGCGTGTGGATCCTTCAGAGGGATAGTTCTCTTGTGCTGTTCACCCTCTTTTGCCTTATCCTCACAGCTCCTGGGGGTGAGAGAGGCTCTTGGGTGTTTGAAGCTGCCCTCAGGAGGGACCCCCCGAGCACTGTGTGCCCAGGCCGTTTTGTGCTTGGGGGGGGGGGTGTCCCTCTCAAACAGCAAGTAGTGAGGAGGACAGGAGTGGCTGCCCTGCTGCTGGGGCCCAGCCAGGGGCAGGAGGTTGTCCCATTTCTGTGGTGTTTACAGGCATCCAGGAGAGCTCGTGTCTAATCAGCCGCTGTCCCGCAGAGGGTTCTGCCTCTCGACACTGAAGCAGCTCTGATGATGATTGCAGCTCTGCATCAGCTTCTCAGCTAGTGCCAACCCCAGGGTGCTAAAACCAAGCGCAGGCACAGCCACGTCTAGAGCTGAGTGCAACCCCTTGCAGGGCTGTGGTGGTTTAAACAAAGAAAAAGCAATAGGGATTAAAAGCTTAAGGCTACCTGTAATTACCTGCTTCAGCTTGACCTTTCGGAGGAAGCCAGGCTGGCAAAACCTGGAAAGTTCTGTTACAGATGTACCAGTGTGGGAACACGGCCAATACCTCTACACTCCTGAATGACTGAACAGTTCAGGCTTCAGTGAGCACCCACCTTATAAAAGACAAGACCTACAGTGAGGCTTTCCCTGGCGAGCGAGGGGCAGGGTGGGCACAGGCTCCCTGGAGCAGAGCTGGCTGGCCCCCAATTTGCTGTCCTGGTTCTTCACCCCAGATCCTGGTTTCCTGTTCCCCAGCCTGGTCGTTGTTCCAGCCCACTAATGCAGCTTTGCACGCACCTCATTCATTACTCTTTCTGTGCCTCATTCTGTCTTCCAGCTTGGAGTAGAATTGAGGCTCTGGTAACTTCACTGTGGGAGAGCTTATTCATCTTGCTGGATGCCTCTGTCCCCATTAGCCCGTCTCCTTCCATATGCTGCTCTGTTCTATACTCTGAAGATCCTTCTGCTGTTAGTATGGTCCCTCCCCATATGCCCTCACTTGCTAGTGAGTGTCTTGCAGTCAGTCTTGGTGTCAGAGCTGGGGTTGGGGTTGGTCTGTCTGCATGCACTGTATCCTGGTGTCTTTCCAGTAGCCTTAAGGTCGGGGCATTTCTGCTGTCTCCTCCACAGTGGTGACCACAGGCAGAAGTTCTACTGGGGCCACAAAGAAATCCTGATCCCAGTCTACAAGAACATGTCGGATGCCATGAGGAAGCACCCAGAGGTGGACGTTCTCATCAACTTCGCATCTCTGCGCTCTGCTTATGACAGCACTGTGGAAACCATGAATTATCCACAGGTGAGTGAGGGATCTAGAAGAAGCCCGAGAAGAGAAGGACGATCCTGTCAGCAGGGTACCAGAGTTTATTAAACCACGACAGCATTAGCAAATTGTCTTGGTCTTCCCAGTTGGCAGATCACTACCTCAGTTCCAGCTCCTTACAGGCTCCAAGGAGGGTACTGGAGTTGCCTGGCAAATTCTAATGCTGGGCTTGCAGTTTGTGTTAGAGGAACTCGGCACCTCGTGGTCAGGAGTAGTTACTCTGGGTTGGTTAAGATGCTGCTCTGGTGTGCGAGGGGGAGAGAAGAGCTCTCTGAGTAGCGTGATCGCAGCAGACTGGGTCCATGCACTGGGCCTTCCCAGCCCAGGGTGGCCCAGAGGCCACACAAGAGGCAGAAGCTGGTCCTGCCTGTGAGCAGCTCTTTGCCCTCTCTGTCCTGCATCCCTTGGGGTGGTGATGCTTGGGGGTACCGATGGCTTTCCTTATCTCCGTGCAGATCCGCACCATCGCCATCATTGCCGAGGGCATTCCAGAGGCCCTGACACGCAAACTCATCAAGGCAGCTGATAAAAAAGGAGTCACCATCATTGGGCCTGCAACTGTAAGTCCTGGTGACCTTTTCTCCCCTTCTTTATCTCTCTTAACCTCCAGATCATCTTGCTCTGAAGTGTAAGGGATATCCTACATTTGGGCTTCAGTCACATCAAGTGCATGTTACCTTCTTGTTTTGAGGTCACATTACTGTCTTCCAGGGGTTGTGTGAATGCTTTGAGGGGGGCTCCAAGGGCTTTCCATCTCTCATTTTCTGCAGGTTGGTGGCATCAAACCGGGTTGCTTTAAAATAGGCAACACAGGAGGTATGCTGGATAACATCCTGGCGTCCAAGCTGTACCGCCCCGGCAGCGTGGCCTATGTTTCACGATCTGGAGGGATGTCCAATGAGCTCAACAACATCATTTCCCGAACCACTGATGGGGTCTATGAAGGGGTGGCCATTGGAGGAGACAGGTAGGACTCTGTCTTCAGTGAAGGCATGATTTAAGTCAGTCAACAGGACAACTTAGTGGTGTGGGGGAGGAAGGGCAGGCTGGCTGCTAATTTTAGTTCTTTCAGACAAGTTTAGGAAGCAAATTGAGGTTCTGCCATTTCCCCCTGCTCTGCACAGGTATCCTGGGTCAACTTTTATGGATCATGTCTTGCGTTATCAGGATACTCCAGGAGTGAAAATGATTGTGGTACTTGGAGAGGTGAGTGGGACCAGTTCGCTCTTACCTGAGCAATACCCCCGTGTTCTGTGGGAGCAGCTGACCTGGCTGCCAGGATGCCAAATAACAGCTACAGCTCAGGGGCTGTTCTTGAATAGCCCAATTCTTACTTCATGCTGCTTCAGCCAAAAGAAATTGAATGTGTTCCACAGACAAGCACAGGCTCCTCTACTTAAAAACCCAGTAAAGAGGTTTAGTTTTGAGACTTCAGCTGTAACTCAACAAAAAAGGAGAGGAAAAAGAATGTAATTAATGTTTCCATGTGAATCTCGAGCTGGTTCCTGAGCGGTGCAGTTTTGAAGCAGCTCAGCTCTCTCTTTCTGCAGATTGGAGGCACAGAAGAGTACAAGATCTGCAGGGGTATTAAAGAAGGTCGTATCACCAAGCCCGTGGTGTGCTGGTGTATCGGTACTTGTGCCACCATGTTTTCTTCAGAGGTATGTGCAACTATGGGGGTAAAGGCATAAAATAAGTCTATATCCACGACAGGAAATAAAAATACCAGCCTCTCACTGTGCTTAAACCTTCCAGAACTGCCAGTAGCTTGTGAAAGTTAATAAATATACATGATAAAAGCTCTTCTGGGGTCTGCTTCTGAAGGGATCCCAGGGAATGCAACAGATTCTAAGAGCCACCTCCTCCTAGAGTGGAATGGGAGAGATGCAAGTTAAGCAGCTCTGGGGAGGGGGAATTCAGGGAGGCAGAAGGTCAGTGGATGTCCTGGAGAGATTCCAGGCCAGAAAACAGCCTGCATATGGCAGTGCTGGCTGTAGTTGGAAGCAGGAGTTCTGTTAGCCCAGGAAGGCAGATGTGCAGTCACTGGGATTGCGCTGTCACCGGATTCCCAGTCAGTTCCTGATCCTGGCTTACCCTGTGCAGGTGAACAGCTGTGTTCCTTACTGCTGTCTCCTCGCTTGTTTGTAGGTGCAGTTTGGCCACGCAGGAGCTTGTGCCAACCAGGCTTCTGAAACTGCTGTGGCAAAGAATCAAGCCTTGAAAGAAGCTGGTGTCTTTGTTCCCCGGAGCTTCGATGAGCTGGGAGAGGTCATTCAGTAAGTCAATTAACAGGACACCTCCAGCAGGGGACAGAAACTGCTGGGGCACTGATTCTAGCCTGATAAAGGAATGTATTGCTGCTCAGGGAAAGCAACTTCCACCCATTATAGGGTTTTGAGGTCTGGATTAAGACCACTTCACTTTTATGCCTTCAAAAGGAACTTAATACCAGGATTCTCTCCCCAGGTCTGTCTACCAGGATCTCGTGGCCAAAAGAGTGATTGAACCAGCTGAGGAAGTGCCTCCTCCAACTGTGCCAATGGATTACTCCTGGGCAAGGGTGAGCTGTGTTCTTCTACCTGCTTTTTGGTTCCTTAGAACCCAAGAGGCTGTTTGCTGTGATTCTGGGTGCTCATGGCAATAACGGTGCTGCCTTGGGGCTGTATCTCACACTTCATGGTGGTGGTTGTGAGCTCGGTGGCTGCACTGGTCCTAGGCTGTGGCAGCTGCTCTGAGGGCAAGCTTTTGAGGCACTGTTTGACCACTCTGCCCCCTCCTGCCCCTTGTTTAAAATCCCATCTTTGTGCTGCCATTTCAGGAGCTGGGTCTGATTCGCAAACCAGCTTCCTTCATGACCAGCATCTGTGACGAGAGGGGCCAGGAACTGATCTACGCTGGGATGCCCATCACCGAGGTCTTCAAAGAGGAGATGGGCATTGGAGGGGTTCTGGGCCTGCTCTGGTTTCAGAGGAGGTGAGGCAGCTTGTGGGAAAGCTCCCACATCCTTTGGCTTCAAGTTCTTCTTGATGATTAATAGACTTTTAAGCTAAGAAAAGTAACTCAAGGATTCCTTTGTGGACAAAGGGTCACCAGAAGTGCCATCTCTGTTCCCTCTTCCGTGACCACGTCAGCATTTCAAGGCTTTGTACAGTATTTTGAAGTCTTGGGGTGCAGTTTTCCACCAGTTCTGTGGTGCATTGAAGAAATTTCTCTGTTCTAAGCCTGTTTGACCCTTCCTGACTATTTGCTCATTGTACTTGTCACCTCGCCCTGAGAGACTGGGGGCTTTATAAATACTTGCTGAGAAGGATACCGGGATGGGTTATTGTGCCCCTGCAGCTCCTTTCCTCTGCTCTAAGCATACACCTAAAGCAAAAGCCACTGTCCAGTAACACCCAGTGTCTTGTCACTTGCTTTTCTTCCCAGTGAGTGACTTCAGTGCCTCTCTTGCCCAGGTTACCCAGGTATGCCTGCCAGTTCATCGAGATGTGCTTGATGGTGACAGCAGATCATGGGCCCGCCGTGTCCGGGGCCCACAACACCATCGTGTGTGCAAGAGCTGGGAAGGATCTTGTCTCGAGTCTCACTTCAGGCCTTCTTACTATTGTAAGTGCCTAATACCCAGCAGATGAGCATCATTACTACTCCACCTCGGGTGTATTCCTGTTAACTGCAGAGCCACGGACAGGCGGTGGCTGGTCACTTGCACTGGGATGCTCCAGGTTTAAACCCAGCCCATTTTTCTAGTGAGCAAGACTATTTTGCTGTCTCTCACTCGAGTCTAGAAAGATTCTGCAGGGGCCAAACTGCTGCGAGCGTGGTCCCTGCGTGGTTGCTCGGTCTCTTCCAAGGCTGACAAGTGAGAATGTGAAGCAAAACTGGAGCTTGCATGTCCCCCACGCTCTCTCTGGTGATGTGTTGGCTGCGTATTGGCACTTGAGTTATAAACAGATGCTTTATCTCAGCTGCCTGCCTAATGTGTGTGTCGTGAGTGCTGCAGTGAGAGGCAGGGCAGATGGGGAAGATAAGCTTGTGCTTGTTTTGTTCCTCAGCTGTGGAGTCCTTTGCTATAACTCCCTTTGTGTGGTGCCCCCAGGGTGACCGGTTTGGTGGAGCGCTGGATGCTGCAGCTAAAATGTTCAGCAAAGCCTTTGACAGTGGCATTATCCCTATGGAGTTTGTGAATAAGATGAAGAAAGAAGGGAAACTGATCATGGGCATTGGACACAGAGTCAAATCGGTAAGAAAACTGCACCCTCACAAGCTGGAGGGGTTTTAGGAGGAGGGTGGGGGAGACCAGAAACAAAGGCAAGAAAATCAGCACCTTTCAGAGGCATCTATTGACCAAACTCTCCTGAACCTACCAATAGTAAAGCTTATGGCAAGTACCTGTGTAAGAGGCACCACCAGTGATTGTAACGTGTGTTTAACCTGCAGATAAATAACCCGGACATGAGAGTTCAGATTCTCAAAGACTACGTGAAGCAGCACTTCCCTGCCACCCCGCTGCTGGACTACGCGCTTGAAGTAGAGAAAATCACCACTTCCAAGGTGAGATGTGCCAGTGCTTTGCTCCTCGAGCACTGTTCCCCCAGGAAACCCTGCATCCAAGTTGCATTGCCTCAGAAGTTGCTGTTGTTCTATGGTAGACATGAGGCCAAGCACAGCTACGGCTTGGTAAAGCTGAAGGTGTTTGTTGGGACACCGGGAAAACACTGCATTGCACCAAACCCCCATTCCTGGTGGTGTCCACACTGGAAGGGCTGTCTTTAAAGCTGAGGCAGAAATAGGACATGTGATGGGCTGGGGCGGATCATCCCTGTGGCTTGAACCACCTGCAAGCCCATTGTTTGGGGCTGGTTTTCCATCACTCACGTTAAGGGCGGCCTCACCTATTGCAAGGCTTGTGTGTCCACAGCCCCCACGTTACCCTTGAGGATGGAAGTTGCCCTGTGAGCACCATCCACCACCATTAACATCCTTGTTGGGCTTTGTTCTCATCTCCTGCAGAAACCAAACCTTATTCTGAATGTAGATGGCTTTATTGGAGTTGCCTTTGTTGATGTACTCAGGAATTGCGGCTCTTTCACACGGTAAGTCTCAGGGAGGGGGGGGCTGTTTCTCTTGGATCAGTAAAAATGATGGGAGCTGTCCTGCCAGCTCATGTGGGGCCAGGATTTTGGGACATTGTGAAGGGAACGTAGCCTGGACTTGGGAGAAAAGCTTTCACATGAACTCGGTGCTGCTGCTGGCACTGGAGGAGACTCAGCCTTGCTGAGATTGATTCCTTAACTAGATCATTGTGAGGAACTACTTAATTTCTTCTCTTTTGCAGGGAAGAAGCAGATGAATATATTGATATAGGAGCTCTTAATGGCATCTTTGTGCTAGGCAGGAGTATGGGATTCATCGGTAAGTTTGCCACCTTCCCACCCCTTCCATCCCTGGGGCACTCGGTCTAAAACCCTCCTTGCAGGAAGCCAGGAACCAGAGCTCTTTGCGGGCAAAGCTGGACCCGGAGGAGCAGCAGCAGCCTTACAACCCAGCTCCCTTTGTTGCAGGACACTACCTGGATCAGAAGCGGCTGAAGCAAGGTCTGTACCGTCACCCCTGGGATGACATATCCTACGTGCTACCCGAGCACATGACGATGTGAAGCCGGTGCTGTCGCCTCAGAAGGGCACCTCAGCACCACGGGAGCCTGCACAGAGGACAGCCACAGATGGGACTTTGCTGCCTGAAGGCCACTGGTACAGAGACATTGAGCTGCCCGCTGCAGCCGTGCGAAGCAACTGTTTTCTAACTAGAACCTTACTCTAATAAAAACCAAAAGTTGTGATATTCCCTCTGTTACCTGCTCTATTTAATACTGTCTCTCACCCTTTTATTCCCATTCCATTAGTTTCCAGAGAAGACTTTAAAGGGTGTGGGGGGGAGTTCCATGAGCTCCATGAGGCTGGTACCACGCTGTAACTGTTCCTGACGGGAGGAAGGCTCCCGCTGTTCCCATAAGCCGTGACTTTGGGCTCTATTTGTTCTTGGCTGTTCACTGTGCTCTCATCTTCAGCCTCTCTGTACCCTGACTAGTGGGACCACTGCTGATGTCTAATCAATGTTACTCAACCTCTGGTGTAGTAATTTAAAGTGTAAAGTTGTAACATACTGCTGTTAAAACTGTGAACCTACCTGTACTCTGGTGTCTGTATTTATGCGACCAACTTCTCCCTCCCTGCTCCAGCGCTGGGGTGTGGATTGTCACCCTCGCGTGAGCTGCAGCTCCCAAATCCTCCCCGTGATGACTTTACTGTCCTACTTGTCTGTGTGTTGTAACCCAGCTCAAATAAAGGATACACTACTCGGTTATTCTTTCTCTGCTTCCAAGCTGGGGCTTGAACAGGGTGGAATGGGCTGTGTCGGAGCAATCCCAGGTTGGGTGAGGAGATCCAGAGCGGCCTGAGGAGAGGGACCGGGGGGGGGTTGGTTGATGAGATACCAACAGGAGCTGCTTCAGTGGGTGCTTGAGCCCAAACCCCCCGTGTCTGGGTGAGCAGCAAAGCACCCCGAGGAGCTGCGGCTGCCCCATCCCTGGCAGTGTCCAAGGCCAGGTTGGACACAGGGGCTTGGAGCAACCTGCTCCAGCGGAAGGTGTCCCTGCCCGGGGCAGGGGTTGGAGCTGGAGGAGCTTTGAGGTCCCTTCACCCCAAACCATGGTGTGATGTAGTTCAGAGGAGCACGTTGCACCGCAAACACTCCGATCAGCTCCACAGCAGCGAGCCCCTTGGGGGGGTTAGTTCCTCCCTGTACCCCTTTGCCGGAGGGGATGTCAAGGAGGAGCCATGCGGGA